>NW_026090327.1:0-10376 GCF_024586455.1 Bactrocera neohumeralis
ATAAAGTCGATTTTCGGGGGTTTTTGGGGTCGATTTGTTGTTTTAGAGTCGATAGGAGTTGCCTTAAATAAATTTTTTCATATTTAATTAAACCTTTTCCCCAATTTGAAGTTAATAAAGCCAAAACCCAGGGGGCTTTTGGAAGAAGGGACCCCCCATATTTTCAGGAAAAGCGATTTTCTTTTTTTAAAAAACTTTTTGGAAGGCCGATATTGGGTTGTTTTAAATAAAAAAATTTAAATTTTTAAAATCAAAACCCTTTCTTTCCTTCTTATGAAATTTTAAACCAAAATGTTTTTAAAAAATTTTGAAACCCTATATTTCAGGTATAAAAGCGATTTTTTGAGGGGTTCTTTTGCAGCGAATTATTTTTTAACCCCCATTTAACAAAAATTATTTATTAACCTTCTTCATTTTAAACCAAAGGGCATGCCAAACGGGGGTTTTTGGGAAAGAAATTCGAAATTTATTTTTAAAAAAAGGTTTTTCGTATATACAAATTTGGGTCGATATTAAAAGGAAAAAATCTTTAAAATAAATATTTGAAAATTTAAACCCTTTCTTATCTTGTGAAGGAATAAAAAAATTAAAAAAAGCCCAGGAAGAATTGAAACCCATATTTGGCAAAGTGATTTTCTTGAAAAACGAGTTGTTTAAATCAATAGTTTAACACATTTAAGTTATTTAGCCTTCTTCAACTAACAGAAGTTGACGTAAAGCCATAACGACGGTGCATTTGGAAGAATTCGACAATCTTATATTCAGGTATAAAGACGATTTTCGTGTATATACATATTAAGCAGGCGATATTGAGTTGCTTTAAATCATTAGTTTAACATATTTAAGTCAATTGACCTTCTTCATCTTACCGAAGTTGACATAAAGCCATAACGGCGGTGCATTTGGAAGAATTCGACAATCTTATATTCAGGTATAAAGTCGATTTTCTTGTATATACACATTAAGCAGTCGACATTGAGTTGCTTCAAATCATTAACATCAGATATTTAAGATAATTAATTCAGGTTTCGATTTTCTTGTATATAGTCGATATTGAGTTGCTTTAAATCATTAGTTTAACATATTTAAGTCAATTGACCTTCTTCATCTTACCGAAGTTGACATAAAGCCATAACGGCAGTGCATTTGGAAGAATTCGACAATCTTATATTCAGGTATAAAGTCGATTTTCTTGTATATACACATTTAGCAGTCGATATTGAGTTGCTTTAAATCATTAATTTAACATATTTAAGTTAATTAACCTTCTTCATATCTTACCGAAGTTGACATAAAGCCATAACGGCAGTGCATTTGGAAGAATTCGACAATCTTATATTCAGGTATAAAGACGATTTTCGTGTATATACACATTTAGCAGTCGATATTGAGTTGCTTTAAATCATTAGTTTAACATATTTAAGTCAATTGACCTTCTTCATCTTACCGAAGTTGACATAAAGCCATAACGGCAGTGCATTTGGAAGAATTCGACAATCTTATATTCAGGTATAAAGTCGATTTTCTTGTATATACACATTTAGCAGTCGATATTGAGTTGCTTAAATCATTAGTTTAACATATTTAAGTTAATTAACCTTCTTCATCTTACCGAAGTTGACGTAAAGCCATAACGGCAGTGCATTTGGAAGAATTCGACAATCTTATATTCAGGTATAAAGTCGATTTTCTTGTATATACACATTTAGCAGTCGATATTGAGTTGCTTTAAATCATTAGTTTAACATATTTAAGTCAATTGACCTTCTTCATCTTACCGAAGTTGACATAAAGCCATAACGGCAGTGCATTTGGAAGAATTCGACAATCTTATATTCAGGTATAAAGTCGATTTTCTTGTATATACACATTTAGCAGTCGATATTGAGTTGCTTTAAATCATTAGTTTAACATATTTAGGTTAATTAACCTTCTTCATCTTACCGAAGTTGACATAAAGCCATAACGGCAGTGCATTTGGAAGAATTCGACAATCTTATATTCAGGTATAAAGACGATTTTCTTGTATATACACACTTAGCAATAGATATTGAGTTGCCTTAAATCATTAATTTAACATATTTAAGTTAATTGACCTTCTTCATCTTACCGAAGTTGACATAAAGCCATAACGGCAGTGCATTTGGAAGAATTCGACAATCTTATATTCAGGTATAAAGTCGATTTTCTTGTATATACACATTTAGCAGTCGATATTGAGTTGCTTTAAATCATTAACATAACATATTTAAGTTAATTAACCTTCTTCATCTTACTGAAGTTGACATAAAGCCATAACGGCAGTGCATTTGGAAGAATTCGACAATCTTATATTCAGGTATAAAGTCGATTTTCTTGTATATACACATTTAGCAGTCGATATTGAGTTGCTTTAAATCATTAATTTAACATATTTAAGTTAATTAACCTTCTTCATCTTACCGAAGTTGACATAAAGCCATAACGGCAGTGCATTTGGAAGAATTCGACAATCCTATAATCATGTATAAAGTCGATTTTCGTGTATATACATATTTAGCAGTCGATATTGAGTTGCTTTAAATCATTAGTTTAACATATTTAAGTCAATTGACCTTCTTCATCTTGCCGAAGTTGACATAAAGCCATAACGGCAGTGCATTTGGAAGAATTCGACAATCTTATATTCAGGTATAAAGTCGATTTTCTTGTATATACACATTTAGCAGTCGATATTGAGTTGCTTAAAATCTTTAATTTAACATATTTACGTTAATTACCTTCTTTATCTTACCGAAGTTGACATAAAGCCATAACGGCAGTTTTGGAAGAATTCGACATTTATATTCAGGTACCGATTCTTGTTCATCATTTAGCAGTCGAAGTTGACATAAAGCCATAACGGCAGTGCATTTGGAAGAATTCGACAATCTTATATTCAGGTATAAAGTCGATTTTCTTGTATATACACATTTAGCAGTCGATATTGAGTTGCTTTAAATCATTAACATAAATATTTAAGTTAATTAACCTTCTTCATCTTGCTGAAGTTGACATAAAGCCATAACGGCAGTGCATTTGGAAGAATTCGACAATCTTATATTCAGGTATAAAGTCGATTTTCTTGTATATACACATTTAGCAGTCGATATTGAGTTGCTTCAAATCATTAACATAAATATTTAAGTTAATTAACCTTCTTCATCTTGCTGAAGTTGACATAAAGCCATAACGGCAGTGCATTTGGAAGAATTCGACAATCTTATATTCAGGTATAAAGTCGATTTTCTTGTATATACACATTTAGCAGTCGATATTGAGTTGCTTTAAATCATTAACATCAACATATTTAAGTTAATTAACCTTCTTCATCTTGCTGAAGTTGACATAAAGCCATAACGGCAGTGCATTTGGAAGAATTCGACAATCTTATATTCAGGTATAAAGTCGATTTTCTTGTATATACACATTTAGCAGTCGATATTGAGTTGCTTTAAATCATTAACATAAATATTTAAGTTAATTAACCTTCTTCATCTTGCTGAAGTTGACATAAAGCCATAACGGCAGTGCATTTGGAAGAATTCGACAATCTTATATTCAGGTATAAAGTCGATTTTCTTGTATATACACATTTAGCAGTCGATATTGAGTTGCTTTAAATCATTAGTTTAACATATTTAAAACAATTAACCTTCTTCATCTTAACCAAGTTGACATAAAGCCATAACGGCAGTGCATTTGGAAGAATTCGACAATCTTATATTCAGGTATAAAGTCGATTTTCTTGTATATACACATTTAGCAGTCGATATTGAGTTGCTTTAAATCATTAGTTTAACATATTTAAGTCAATTGACCTTCTTCATCTTAAAAAAGTTGACATAAAGCCATAACGGCAGTGCATTTGGAAGAATTCGACAATCTTATATTCAGGTATAAAGTCGATTTTCTTGTATATACACATTTAGCAGTCGATATTGAGTTGCTTTAAATCATTAACATTTAAATATTTAAGTTAATTAACCTTCTTCATCTTACCGAAGTTGACATAAAGCCATAACGGCAGTGCATTTGGAAGAATTCGACAATCTTATATTCAGGTATAAAGTCGATTTTCTTGTATATACACATTTAGCAGTCGATATTGAGTTGCTTTAAATCATTAACATAACATATTTAAGTTAATTAACCTTCTTCATCTTACCGAAGTTGACATAAAGCCATAACGGCAGTGCATTTGGAAGAATTCGACAATCTTATATTCAGGTATAAAGTCGATTTTCTTGTATATACACATTTAGCAGTCGATATTGAGTTGCTTTAAATCATTAGTTTAACATATTTAAGTCAATTGACCTTCTTCATCTTACCGAAGTTGACATAAAGCCATAACGGCAGTGCATTTGGAAGAATTCGACAATCTTATATTCAGGTATAAAGTCGATTTTCTTGTATATACACATTTAGCAGTCGATATTGAGTTGCTTTAAATCATTAACATTAAATATTTAAGTTAATTAACCTTCTTCATCTTACCGAAGTTGACATAAAGCCATAACGGCAGTGCATTTGGAAGAATTCGACAATCTTATATTCAGGTATAAAGTCGATTTTCTTGTATATACACATTTAGCAGTCGATATTGAGTTGCTTTAAATCATTAGTTTAACATATTTAGGTTAATTAACCTTCTTCATCTTACCGAAGTTGACATAAAGCCATAACGGCAGTGCATTTGGAAGAATTCGACAATCTTATATTCAGGTATAAAGTCGATTTTCTTGTATATACACATTTTGAGCAGTCGATATTGAGTTGCTTCAAATCATTAACATAAATATTTAAGTTAATTAACCTTCTTCATCATGCTGAAGTTGACATAAAGCCATAACGGCGGTGCATTTGGAAGAATTCGACAATCTTATATTCAGGTATAAAGTCGATTTTCTTGTATATATACATTTAGCAGTCGATATTGAGTTGCTTCAAATAATTAACATAAATATTTAAGTTAATTAACCTTCTTCATCTTGCTGAAGTTGACATAAAGCCATAACGGCAGTGCATTTGGAAGAATTCGACAATCTTATATTCAGGTATAAAGTCGATTTTCTTGTATATACACATTTAGCAGTCGATATTGAGTTGCTTCAAATCATTAACATCAAATATTTAAGTTAATTAACCTTCTTCATCTTGCTGAAGTTAACATAAAGCCATAACGGCGGTGCATTTGGAAGAATTCGACAATCCTATATATTCAGGTATAAAGTCGATTTTCTTGTATATATACATTTAGCAGTCGATATTGAGTTGCTTCAAATCATTAACATCAAATATTTAAGTCAATTAACCTTCTTCATCTTGCTGAAGTTGACATAAAGCCATAACGGCAGTGCATTTGGAAGAATTCGATAATCTTATATTCAGGTATAAAGTCGATTTTCTTGTATATATACATTTAGCAGTCGATATTGAGTTACTTCAAATCATTAACATCAAATATATAAGTTAGTTAACCCTCTTCATCGTCGACAATCTTATATTCAGGCATAAAGACGATTTTCTTGTATATACACATTTAGCAGTCGGTGTTGAGTTGCTTCAAATCATTAACATAACGAAATTGACATAAAGCTATAACGGCAGTGCATTTGAAAGAATTCGACAATCTTATATTCAGGTATAAAGTCGATTTTCTTGTATATATACATTTAGCAGTCGATATTGAGTTACTTCAAATCATTAACATCAAATATTTAAGTTAGTTAACATTCTTCTTCTTGCTGAAGTTGAAATAAAGCCATAACGGCAGTGCATTTGGAAGAATTCGACAATCTTATATTTAGGTACAAAGTTAATTTTCTTGTATATACACATTTAGCAGTCGATATTGAGTTGCTTTAAATCATTAGTTTAACATATTTAAGTCAACTAACCTTCTTCATCTTGCTAAAGTTGACATAAAGCCATAACGGCTGTGCATTTGGAAGAATTCGACAATCTTATATTCAGGTATAAAGACGATTTTCGTGTATATACATATTAAGCAGGCGATATTGAGTTGCTTTAAATCATAAGCTGAACACATTTAAGTTAGATAACCTTCTTCATCTTAACGAAGTTGACATAAAGCCATAACGGCAGTGCATTTGGAAGAATCCGACAATCTTATGTTCAGGTGTAAAGTCGATTTTCTTGTATATACACACTTAGCAGTCGACATTAAGTTGCTTCAAATCATTAACATCAGATATTTAAGATAATTAACCTTCTTTATCTTGATGAAGTTGACATAAAGCCATAACGGCGGTGCATTTGGAAGAATTCGACAATCTTATATTCAGGTATAAAGTCGATTTTCTTGTATATACACATTTAGCAGTCGATATTGAGTTGCTTTAAATCATTAGTTTAACATATTTAAGTCAATTGACCTTCTTCATCTTACCGAAGTTGACATAAAGCCATAACGGCAGTGCATTTGGAAGAATTCGACAATCTTATATTCAGGTATAAAGTCGATTTTCTTGTATATACACATTTAGCAGTCGATATTGAGTTGCTTTAAATCATTAACATAACATATTTAAGTCAATTAACCTTCTTCATCTTACCGAAGTTGACATAAAGCCATAACGGCAGTGCATTTGGAAGAATTCGACAATCTTATATTCAGGTATAAAGTCGATTTTCTTGTATATACACATTTAGCAGTCGATATTGAGTTGCTTTAAATCATTAGTTTAACATATTCAAGTCAATTGACCTTCTTCAACCTTCTTCATCTTGATGAAGTTGACATAAAGCCATAACGGCAGTGCATTTGGAAGAATTCGACAACCTCATATTTAGGTATAAAGTCGATTTTCTTGTATATACACATTTAGCAGTCGATATTGGGTTGCTTCAAATCATAAACATCAAATATTTAAGTTAATTAACCTTCTTCATCTTGCTGAAGTTAACATAAAGCCATAACGGCAATGCATTTGGAAGAAGTCGACAATCTTATATTTAGGTATAAAGTCGATTTCCTTGTATATTCACATTTAGCAGTCGGTGTTGAGTTGCCTCAAATCACTAACATCAAATATTTAAGTTAATTAACCTTCTTCATCTTGCTGAAGTTGACATAAAGCCATAACGGCAGTGCATTTGGAAGAATTTTCGTCACTTCTTTAAGTTAGTTAACCTTCTTCATCTTGCCGAAGTAAACATAAAGCCATAACGGCAGTGCATTTGAAGAATTCGACAATCTTATATTCAGGTATAAAGTCGATTTTCTTGTATATAAACATTTAGCAGTCGATATTGAGTTGCCTTCAAATCATTAACATCAAATATTTAAGTTAGTTAACCTTCTTCATCTTGCTGAAGTTGACATAAAGCCATAACGGCAGTGCATTTGGAAGAATTCGACAATCTTATATTTAGGTACAAAGTCGATTTTCTTGTATATACACATTTAGCAGTCGATATTGAGTTGCTTTAAATCATTAGTTTAACATATTTAAGTCAACTAACCTTCTTCACCTTGCTAAAGTTGACGTAAAGCCATAACGGCTGTGCATTTGGAAGAATTCGACAATCTTATATTCAGGTATAAAGACGATTTCGTGTATATACATATTAAGCAGTCGATATTGAGTTGCTTTAAATCATAAGCTGAACACATTTAAGTTAGATAACCTTCTTCATCTTAACGAAGTTGACATAAAGCCATAACGGCAGTGCATTTGGAAGAATTCGACAATCTTATATTCAGGTGTAAAGTCGATTTTCTTGTATATACACACTTAGCAGTCGACATTAAGTTGCTTCAAATCATTAGCATCAGATATTTAAGATAATTAACCTTCTTTATCTTGATGAAGTTGACATAAAGCCATAACGGCAGTGCATTTGGAAGAATTCGACAATCTTATATTCAGGTATAAAGTCGATTTTCTTGTATATACACATTTAGCAGTCGATATTGAGTTGCTTTAAATCATTAGTTTAACATATTTAAGTCAATTGACTTTCTTCATCTTACCGAAGTTGACATAAAGCCATAACCGCAGTGCATTTGGAAGAATTCCACCTTCTTATATTCAGGTATAAAGTCGGTATATACACATTTAGCGATATTGAGTTGCCTTAAATCATTAATTTAACATATTTAAGTTAATTAACCTTCTTCATCTTACCGAAGTTGACATAAAGCCATAACGGCAGTGCATTTGAAAGAATTCGACAATTTTATATTCAGGTATAAAGTCGATTTTCTTGTATATACACATTTAGCAGTCGATATTGGGTTGCTTCAAATCATAAACATCAAATATTTAAGTTAATTAACCTTCTTCATCTTGCTGAAGTTAACATAAAGCCATAACGGCAATGCATTTGGAAGAATTCGACAATCTTATATTCAGGTATAAAGTCGATTTTCTTGTATATACATATTTAGCAGTCGATATTGAGTTGCTTTAAATCATTAATTTAACATATTTAAACTAATTAACCTTCTTCATCTTACCGAAGTTGACATAAAGCCATAACGACACTGCATTTGGAAGAATTCGACAATCTTATATTCATGTATAAAGTCGATTTTCTTGTATATACACATTTAGCTGTCGATATTGAGTTGCCTCAAATCATTAACATCAAATATTTAAGTTAGTTAACCTTCTTCATCTTGCTGAAGTAAACATAAAGCCATAACGGCAGGGTATTTGGAAGAATTCGACAATTTTATATTCAGGTATAAAGACGATTTTCGTGTATATACACATTTAGCAGTCGATATTGAGTTACTTCAAATCATTAACATCAAATATTTAAGTTAGTTAACCTTCTTCATCTTGCTGAAGTAAACATAAAGCCATAACGGCAGGGTATTTGCAAGAATTCGACAATCTTATATTCAGGTATAAAGACGATTTTCTCGTATATACACATTTAGCAGTCGATTTTGAGTTGCTTTAAATCATTAGTTTATCATATTTAAGTCAACTAAACTTCTTTATCTTGATGAAGTTGACGTAAAGCTATAACGGCGGTGCATTTGGAAGAATTCGACAATCTTATGTTCAGGTATAAAGTCGATTTTCTTGTATATACACATTTAGCAGTCGATATTGAGTTGCTTCAAATCATTAACATCAAATATTTAAGTTAATTAACCTTCTTCATCTTGCTGAAGTTGACATAAAGCCATAACGGCAGTGCGTTTGAAGAATTCGGCAATCTTATATTCAGGTATAAAGTCGATTTTCTTGTATATACACATAAGGCAGTCGGTATTGAGTTCCTTCAAATCATTATCATCAAATATTTAAGTTAATTAACCCTATTCATCTTACCGAAGTTGACATAAAGCCATAACGGCAGTGCATTCGGAAGAATTCGACAATTTTATATTCAGGTATAAAGTCGATTTTCTTGTATATACACATTTAGCAGTCGATATTGAGTTGCTTAAAGTATTTAACATCAAATATTTAAGTTAATTAACCATCTTCATCTTACCGAAGTTGACATTAAGCCATAACGACGGTGCATTTGAAAAATTCGACAATCTTATATTCAGGTATAAAGTCGATTTTCTTGTATATACATTTAGCAGTCGATATTGAGTTGCTTTAAATCATTACTTTAACAACTTTAAGTTAATTAACCTTCTTTATCTTGCTCATAAAGCTTAACGGCAGTGCAATTTTATATTCAGGTATAAATATTTCAATATGACCTTCTTCATCTTACTGAAGTTGACATAAAATCATAACGGCAGTGCGTTTGGAAAAATTCGACAATCTTATATTCAGGTATAATGTTGATTTTCTTGTATATACACGGTGCATTTAGCAGTCGATATTGAGTTAAAATCATTAACGAGTTAACCTTCTTATATTCCATAACGGCAGAGTATAAAATTCGTCTTATATTCAGATTAAAGACGATTTTCTTGTATATACACAATTAGCAGTCGATATTGAGTTGCTTCAAATCATTAACATCAAATATTTAAGTTAGTTAACCTTCTTCATCTTGCTGAAGTTGACATAAAGCCATAACGGCAATGCATTTGGAAAAATTCGACAACCTTTTATTTAGGTATAAAGTCGATTTTCTTGTATATACGCATTTAGCAGTCGATATTGAGTTGCTTTAAATCATTAGTTTATCATATTTAAGTCAATTAATCTTCTTCATCTTGATGAAGTTGACGTAAAGCCATAACGGCGGTGCATTTGGAAGAATTCGACAATCCTATATATTCAGGTATAAAGTCGATTTTCTTGTATATATACATTTAGCAGTCGATATTGAGTTACTTCAAATCACTAACATCAAATATTTAGGTTAGCTAACCTTCTTCATCTTGCTGAAGTAAACGTAAAGCC
>NW_026090328.1:0-16560 GCF_024586455.1 Bactrocera neohumeralis
CCCCCTTTCTAAAAGGGGGAAATTTGAGAAAAACCCCCCTTTCTTTTTGGTTCATTTTTGCCACGATATTCGGCACATTGATCGTCTGTTTTCGTTTCCAAGACTCATCGCCACTAATGATGTCTTTCCGGGATAAAAAAACATTTTTTCCCAAACGTTAAAGAGGCCTGTTTTTCAAAAAAATTATTGATTTTGGAACCAATCGTGCTTTCACTTTTCTGGGGACAATTTCGGGGTACCTTAGCTGAAAAACACAACGACTTAAATGACTAAATTTTATTCGTACCACTCTATATTGCCCCGGGAAAACTTTTTATCTTGGTGAAACTGGCACAATGGTTTAGTACTTTGAAAGTTTTTAAATACATAGGGGTATATCTATCATTATCTGATAAGTGATCTACAAATAAATCGAAAAAATTTCAAACACATTTTAAAAAAAATTATAATATAATTAAAACTGGGTCAATAATTTTAAGTTTAAAAAATTTTTTTGTTATCAAAAGCAAAAAAAAATCAGATATAATTACATATTATAAAACGGTTTGGCCCCAGAATTTTTTTATAGACGTTTTATTATCATTAAACATTTAATTTATAATTAAAATTTGTTGGTTTCTATATCAATTATCAATTCCTTTCAATTTCTCTTCACCTTATTTTCATAATCAATTAATTAAAAATTCTAATATTCGAATGACCGCAAGAAAAGGGTTTTTTAATTTATTTATATAACAGGTTAATAAAACACGCAAATAACAAAAATTTTAAGTGTTTAAATAGTAGATATAAGTATATTTTTTTATGTAAAAAAAATCTTAAGATTTTAAAACTTAAATTTTTTTTTGGTTGTGTTAAAATTTGGGGGGTAACCCCCCACCATTTACTAAAATGATAAAAAAGCTGTACATAGTGGATAATTTTTGATGTAAAACTCTAATCGGACACCTCAAATACTCCACAAATTTCTAACATCAGTCGCAAATATTTCTTTCAATTTGTTGAGTGAAAGGAAGGATATATTAATAACTTTTAATTAAAATGTCCCAATATCTCAACATCAACTATTTTTTTTGTAGGGTTAACCAAATTTTCCCTTTTTTCCGCCACTTTCATTTCAAATCAAACTGGTTAAAAAAAAAAAAAAAGACATCTATTAACCAATAATGACTATAACAAATTTTAAATTAAAAAAACTTCAACAAAAAGAAAAGTAACAAAAAAGGAAGGACTAAGTTCGGGTGCAACGAACATTTAATACTCATGCATCTTACAAAATCAAAGCAAAAAATATTTTATGGTGTAAACGTCATCTTTACCGAAATCCAAGCAATTTTATATATAAATATACTAAAAAACTCATACACTGCCCGCTTTTCCCAAAAGGTTTGTTAAAAAAACAAAAATAAAAAAAAAAAGTCACCGGATGATCAAAAATTTCCCGATAAGTTACAGGGGTAATTCAAGTTTTCGCTCTAATTTATCAAAAGACATTGTAGACAAAAAGATAAATGTTATGGAAAACCCCTAGCTCTTTTTCATTGAGAAGCTAAAATTTTTGGGCCCGATATATCCCTTTTTACGCCTTTTTCACCGAAACCATTGATTTTGGAAAATGCAAAAGAACAGCTGGAAACGAAGATCCGTGTCGCAGCGGAGAGAAAACAGACTGCCTAAAAAAACGTTGATCGACAAAAACTGCGGGATGGGATAGATACAAAGGGAAAGGAAAACGAGACGTTTTTGCAGACAGAAAAAAAAAAGGGCCAAAACACGTGAATACAAGGCGACAAGCAGACAAGGTAATGCTCGAAAATTTACGAAAAAATGGGGCCCTAACCAAGGTTTCAAGACCGGAGCATATTTTTGAAAACCCCCCAAAGGTGATCTAGTGACGGATGCCCAAAGCATCTAAAATTAAAAAGGAAATACTTTCCCGCCTGCTAAAGGCAATGAAAGTAAACGTAAGACGATGGGGCAGACCCTCCATTTCCCCACCATGAAGAAATTCTTTGCAATTACCCACCCGAAGAACAACAAAGCGGGGGGGGCGATGGAGCCGGCCCAAACTATTCAAAAATTCTTTGTAAAATTTTCGGACAAAACATGCCCCAAAGATAGGAATTTAAATGTGCCCGCCCCAAACCCAAAAATGGAGCCAAAAATCTGCCAATATTAGGTTTTCTTAAACATCGCGTATAAGGTTCACCCCAGCATATTGCGTCAACAAACTGATTGGGCCTTTCGTATGGTTTAGACCTGGAAAATCAACAACTACCAGATATTCACCATGCCCAAAACTTGGGAAAAAACTCGTGAAAAGAGAATCGAAAACACCCCCTCTTCGTCGCCAAAGTTACTTTCGACAGCCCAAAAGGGGCTGCTTTTACCGCGATGTCTGAATTTTGTATCCCCGCAAACTAATACGACTGTGAAAAAGACTTGAGCAACATCAAAAAAACTCTGTCAGGATCAGCCCTTCCAAAAACCGGGGGTTTTGAAAAAGGGACACCCCATCGTGCGAATTTGTTGGTGCTGGGAAAATAATTCGAGCTTCAGAACTTAATCGAGCAGGTACAATATTTTATAAGGTGTACAGCTTCTGGCTTATGTCGATGTTTTGATATTATTGTTCTTATAAACCGCCCGTTGGTTCTGCTTTCTCCAGACTAGATAAGGAAGCAAATTAAAGGCAGTGAACGAGGGCAAGACGAAATATCTCCAGTCATCAAACGTCACGTCATTCTTGACAATCATAACATGGAAGTCATATATATTTTCGTCTATTTCGGAACCAGCATCAACACTAACAGCAATGTCAGCCTCGAAATCCAACGCAGAGTATTTTTTTCCATCGGGGGCTACTTCGGACAAGTAGGCAATTGAGAAGAAAGTCCTCCCCAACGATAAAAATAAAGCTCTATAAATCACTCATTTTCCTTCCTTTTGGTGCAAGATGGATTTACATCATCTGATGATGACGAAAATTTTCAGAAAAGGTTCTGCAAAGATTTATGATCCGCGCGTTGGCCACGGCGAATATCGCATTCTATGGAATGACAAGCTGTATGGGTTAAAAGACATTGACTTGCAGCGAAATTTAAAAAACGCGGGTACGCTGCCCGGCTGCGTCCCAATGGACGAAAACACTCCACTCTGAAAGTTTAGACGCAGTACCCCGGGGGGGAAGCAGAGGATGAGAAGACCCAATCCATTGGAAAGACCAGATGGAGAAGGACCCGGGTTGCTTGGAGTCTTCAATTCGTCAGAAGCGAAAAAAAAACCGGCGCGTTTTTAACTCGGCTATAATCGCGTAAGCGTGTCTACGCCAATAAAGAAGAAGAAGATGGGGGGGCAAGGAGGTATTGGCCCGATTCGCGCATTTTGCTCGGGCTCCATTATAAGAGAAGGATTATCCCTTTAAATTTTCGTTATACAAATAAACATTGACCGAATTTTCGATCAAAAGTCAACTATAGGCACTGGGTCCAAATGTGGTATTTGGGGCGAAAAAATTTTTGGTCATAAGGTGGCCCCCACTGAAGGCTTTATTTGTGAAAAGTTTTACCCCGTTATATTAAATACTTTTCATTTGTGTATTGGAAAGGAAAGCTCAAATGAAATTTAAAATTGTCTTTTGGGAAGTGGGGGAAGTGGGAACGGGACCATCCATTTCACACTATCGGTAAACCCGGTTTCAATTTTTCTCGTCATCCTAATTTTATACTTATATACATAACTTTATACTTATCTCGTTTAAAATTTAGTTTTAAGCAACCTTAGTGAACAAAACTATAATAATCTCAACTATTGTAAGAATATAAGAAAGGCATTTTAATTTATAAAACTTTTTTTTTTAAAAGGTTAGTATCGTGAGAGTTCCCTTTTTACTCTGATTTTATTTAGTGTTTTTCCCCTTTTATCTCTTTTTTTCTTTAAAAACTCCCTTTTCCCGCGGTTTTAGCCGAATTAACAACAGGGGCCAGTCATTTCTCCTTTTTGCAATAGTACCCAAACCAAAATGGGAAAACAAAGGGCATGTCGGATGTTACGGGGGCAATCAGGTCATTCCCACTGATGCGCTCAATGTGATCCTGCATCAATCCCAAAGGACATTTTTTTTCACAAAACAGCAGCTATTGCGGCGATAAAAAAAAAGAATTGGGGGTTGGAATCAGCAGAACTACGGACATAGTGTAATTTAAACAAGTCAGACACATTCTCCCAAAACTGGTTTCAATGAAATTTCCCGGTGAGGATACCATCTAGACGAGAATGGAGAAGAGGTTCAATGGTAGAGGAAGAACCACCTCAGTCAATACCGACGGGTCCAAAATGGACTGTGGGGTAGGCACGGGGGTATTGTCCGCTGATCGGATATCTCTCCATACGTCTACCCAACTCGGCTAGCATCTTCCAAGCAGAACTACTAGGCATAGAAAAAGCCTCCGGGTTTTATTAGAAAACCAGGGAATATACATAAAGCAACTATATTTACGGACAGCCAGGCGGCCCTCCGGGATTGACTTCACCAATGACAAATTTCCCGTATAGTTCACAACTGCAAGAGAGCATAAGCTCAATAAAAGACAAGCTCCCGCTAAACTTGATCTGGGTTCCCCCACAGCAACTTTTCGGGAACGAAAAAGCAACAGTAAAGGCAGGGCTTTCTCAAAATCCAAGGGGAGCTAATACCAAGCCCGCTAGGATGATAAAAAAATCAATAGACAATTTTAGAAAATTGCAAACAACAGGTAAAAACATTACAAAATGCGTCAAACAAACAATTATGGCCAACATATAACAGGAAAAGAACCAATGACTTATTAAATAGGTAAAGAAAAAGTATTTACAGAAAACAGTCCCAACAGGGCCAGCCTTGGGGGGGAACATGCGCCCAAAATGGGTTGCCCTACAACGACATCTGCCGTGGCTGCGGAGTAGCGGGGAAAAAAAAACTCTTCCCTTTCTGCGAATGCCCAGCTCGCCCAGATCCGACACAAAACACTTGGAATCCACTCACATCAAACCTGAATGGATTTCCACCAAAAGTATATCGGACATAAGTAGTTTCATCGAAACCTCAAAATGGTTTGAGAGAGAAGGTGCAATAGCAGATACAGGATGTTCTACGAATAGTGTATCGCAACAGCACATCAGTACACTGGAGCCCGATAGCTGCACTTATCTACCTACCTACCACCATAGATCTAAGTGTCAGGTTCTTTCTCAAAAATGTTATTTCCAAAGGAGTGAGGTCTTCTTCCTCTGCTTTCCCGGCGGGTACTGCGTCGAGTGTTTTCGGTCATTCGATGACCTAGCCAGCGTAGCCGTTATCTTTAATTCGCTGAACTACAGCTCACGTTCCATCGATGTGATGTTCGTCAAAGCCAACGCGCAAAGACCATAAATCTTTCACAGAACTATTCTCTCAAAAACTTTTTATTGTCGACTCATTAGATGCATCTGCACCATATAGCAGCACGGGAATAATAAGTGACTTTTAAATTTTCTGTTTGTTCGTCGAGAAGACTTTACTTCTCAATTGCCTACTTAGTCCGAAGTAGGACCTGTTGGCAAGAGTAATTTTGTATTGGATGTCGAAGCTGACGTTGCTGTTGGTGTTGATGCTGGTTCCAAGATAGACGAAGTTATTTACAACTTCAAAGTTATGACTATCAACGAGTGTGCGATGACTGTTTGTTTGATGACAGAAGATATTTCGTTTTGCACTCGTTCACCACTAGACCCATTTGCTGATTCCAAAGTAAACAGGACTTAAAAAAACCAAACAAATGGTTTTTCGGTAAAATCAATTTATTTTATTCAAAATAGTCTACATCTGCTTCAATACGGTTTTTGCACGGTCCAAGCATGGCGAACGAGTGTTTTAGCTCGTTGGAGGTATGGTCGCCTGTATGACGGTTAAAATGTGAACCATTTGTCAAGCGTCGATCGATGAGAGCAAGTTTGGTCGTCAAACCCGTGCACACACACCTTTCGTAAGCCCAAATGTTCGGTCGAAATGCGATAAATCGATGATTTGGAGATGTTAAGTTCCATTTCCATGAACTTGAATAATGATTTCGGCTGATTTTTGATACACTCTGCTATGAGATAGGTAATCATCGCCATAAACTTGTTTCATCAATTCAAATGCTTCGGTAAAATTTGTACCAATTTTATAACCAAATTTAATGTTGGCTGACACTTAAAACGCAATAACTTCACTTCCAATTGATGAAATGTTATGAAATTCTCACTGGACAATCGCTAAAGATAACAAATTCTAACGCACTAGTCGACATATAGATGGCGCCCCTAGGGGAGCTAGATTCAAAAAGTCCTCTTTACTTTGGAAAGCACCTTGTATGTATATGCGTGTGTGTTTATGTACATACGTGTAAATATGTATTATATTTTTATCGCATATTGCAAATACCAAAGCATGTACGCATGTTCTGTATATTTTATATTGTCTTCAATATAGGGTTGTTTTTAAGTGTACATATTTCGTCTACTACTCTATATGCATCAGTAAAATATTTCTATGTATTTTTTGTATACACTGTAATTTATATCTTTCTTCGAATAGAAATCTTTACAATTTAAACAGAATTTACAAAAAATTGTTTAAAACTTACCGTCCTCAACAATTTAATAGCGAAATATGTCATTGTGTAGTATGGCAGCTGGCACAGGGTTGCAATTATTTTTTTACGTGTCGCGTGGGTTTTGGTTCGAAATTTTTCAGCCATTGCAAATATTTTTTTGTTCGTGTTTATATCATAGCATAAATGGGAAAACTCCGAAATCAGGTCCCCCTAATGTTTTTCCCATTTTTATGAGCAAAGTCTCATATTGCAATTTTATTGCTTATCATTGCACTTGACATTTAGTGCCTGTATTCTTTCGATTTAATTTATTGTTCACAAGTGAATATTTATGTTCTAATTTACAAGTATCAAAAATATATTTTTCTATACATACATATATAATTTTATCTTATGTCAACAATATTTTCATGTTCATATTTCTATGAACATTTAAACAGTGGAAAGTGGGAGGAGCACCTACCGCCATTAGGTAAAATGTACGCGCTACATCAACCAAATATAGTTGAAATGGATGCAATCAGATTATAACCATGCCCACCGAAAATTTTAATTCCGAAACCAGAGTACAAAAACCTCAATAATAAACAAAAATACATGCTCTTCTTAAAAATGATGTGTTGTTAAACACACATATATTCGGAGCCAAGTGAAATAAAGCGCGAACCCCCTCATTTATAGTTCTCAAAATTAAAGGAAGGACTGAATCGTTTAATATAATGTGATATAGTATCAAAATTCATAACCACAATAATGATTTCCGCATTTGAATTGACGCATTTAAACCTTTAGTAGGTCCATTGTGAAATCACCGGGACTAAAATCCCCTCAATCTATTGTCTCCTTTTCTAAACGTTTCCCAGGGAGCTCCAAAACAATAGTTTTATTTCCGTCTCACTATCGATAGTTTACTTATAGGTGGATTTCTATGCCTTAACTAATTTTCATAAAATTTAGTACAATTCACTTAATAAAGCTACATAATGATATAGTCAGGTAATACCAAATGTGAAATCGATTTTGGATAACAACCCAGCAAGTCAAGGCTACGGAAACTCCCACACATTGAAGTAATTAACGCGGAAACAAACACATACCGTGTAATTCATAAGCCCAACACGTGAAAACGGTATAAACGGTTACACGAACGCAAGAGTTCGGGTTAGAATTTTCAATAGGGTCTTAAAAATTTCTAGAGTTCTGGAATGTCGGTTGCACATAATCTCAGTTATTCATACATACAGCCACAATTCAGAATTCTGACGCCAAGGTTTTCTGACGCTTGGAATATCCAATTGGCGCCACGTAGCGAAAAGAAGAAACGACTGGCGCGCTGTTGTTAACTCGGCTATAATCGCGTAAGCGGTGTCTACGCCAATTAAGAAGAAGAAGAATATCTTTGAAAATATTCATTTAAATCAGATGCAGTAAAGGGCCAGAAGGTCTATATTAAATCAACAACGTATTTAAGGCATTTAATTCAATAAGTATTAATGCTGTATTGGTTAAAATCGCTTCAAAAATTAGCCATTATTTGTCGTAAAAATTAAATGACAAAAAAATGTTTTCGTGGGATATCTATAAGAGATAGAAATATACCATCGCTGAGTTTCTGTAGACCTTTTCAATGTGTACAATACTTAATACATTGTTTTAATAAATTTCGTAAGGTTCAGTCTGCGTTTGCAATGTAACCGGAAGAAATGTAACTATTTACGACACATTAGAAACCTCAAAAATAACAGTATTTCTCCACTATTTAATGCGTGCTTTTATACATATAAACTCTCCTCTTCAATAACTCTATCTATTAAAAAAAAACCCATTAAAATCGGTTGCGTAGTTTTAAAGATTTAAGCATAAGGTACAGAAAAAGGGACTTTGTTGTTCTATGTATTGATTCAAAATTATTTCAAAAATGAAGTGTAGAAAGCCAAGGTCACTTAATTGGAAACCAGCGCAAAGTAAGTAGATTTCAAAGAGAAAAAAAATATCGTTTGTATCGATATTATTTTGTACATACATACTATCACAGTTCATCAGTATAAAAATTTTTATCTGTATGATGATCATACCTCGGCCGATAGTTGCGACTGTTAGAAAACTTAAAAATGATATATGTACAAGTAGTATACATAATTATATTCTTTGCTTCATTATCCAATACAATAGTTATTTTGGGTTGTACATTTTATCTAAAAACTAATCATAGCTGCCAGTTTAATAAACTTAATTTTGTTCACTGCCCACTTTGAGAATGGGGCTATTTTTTAGAGCCCCCATTTTTTCACCTATTTAAAACCACTATAGCTACTTGCGAAAAATTGAGTATGAAATAAGCAAATTATTCACGGAATAAATACAAGTGTGATTACTGATCACTTACAATTGTGAGAGAGAGAGAGTTTAGGCTTGTAAGCTGCTTAGCTTGTATTAAGAAACTTTTCACGTGTTTGGTTATGAGTTCACAATACTTATGAATCTTTGCTTAGGTTTCTCTGACAATTATGAATCCGAAACACTTGTGAGTATACTAAGAATGTCAATTATGCGCAAGCCACTTGAGCCGTTTGAGCCGTAACGCTATAGCCAAGGGCAAGAAAATTCATTACGAAAGTATTAAAAGTTACTATTATAAAACGAGGATTTTGTGACTAGTTCCAATAATGACTACATACAAGTATAATGAAAAAAAAAAACAGATTTTAATCACATATACCTTTATGTATGTTATCACGCATAATATTACATTTTATTTTATATAATGAGATTTCAATCCTTTTAAAGATATTGAAATTAAACGTAACAAGTAAGGCCGCCGCTCGGTAACAAGCAAACGATTTCTATTTTTAGCAACTTTCAGGAGTCAAAGCACTAAATCCACGTTCACACAATAATGACGATGGAATGCTGTCAACAATCGTACATATGTACAACGATTGACACACATACATACATATACAAGTGAGATCATATGATGACATACTCATAAGGTTTGTTAAAAAATTAAAACCGAATATGATTTTTATTTTACCGGTTAGTCAATTTTATCTATTTTCCTATACCATATACTGAGATGACATACTAAAAAACTAAACATATTGACATTTCCAAACGATCCGCACCCAGCCCGGAATAAATATTTTCAAGTTCATTTTTTCACCTATTTAAAACCGGTGAAGTCAAATTAAATTAATTCAAATGTTGTGACCTATATATGTACAATACACAGGAGAATTTTACTGATACTGATAAGCAGTAACGGAGAAACCTAAGCGCACAGTAGGCTAGATTCTGCTTTGTCTCAGCAGTTGACTCCACCTGCCAAAAGCAGCAACGACGTTTATTGAAACACAACTTTTATAGTATTAAAACAGAGAATATTTTATTAAAAATAAAATAAACGATCCCATATAAATATAATTGTTTGATGTTATGATGCTGTTTGCAATTCTGTATCTTTAGTTTCCAATTTACTTAATAACGGAGTCAAAGTCGCGACGTTCGGTAACAAGCAAACGATTTCTATTTTTAGCCAACCAACTGTCACAGCACTAAATCCACGTTCACACAAATATGACGATGGGAATGCTGTCAAAGGGCTTCAATTGAACGATTGACCACTAAATCCTGATGAAATAATCTATCATTCAAAATTCTTGGTAACCATTTTGAATTGATTTTATTTCCTCGTTTGTTGTCAATTCTATAAGTTCTTCTTCCAGCAACTAAATGCTGTGTTGACATTTGAATAACGCAATCCCACACATCTGGTATTTCCAAGTTCAAAATGTCCTGGTATCATTGAGGTTTTCCAAACGTTGGCAGTAGGCAAACAATTCGTCGTACTGCATGATACTGATAAATTCGGAAAATGGAGAAACTCACGTCAGCCCAGATTCTTTTTGTGGCAAAGCAGTTTGGCTGCGAAAGCAGCAACGACGTTTTTTGTTTTAATTAAATTTAGTTTATCGCCTTGCAGAAGGAGATTCATGTCGTTGAACAATTTATACAGGTCTGTCATGTAAGCTATATCATTTTTTGATGTTATGAGCTTGTCTTGCAATTCTGTATCTTTAGTTTCCAAGAACTCTATAACGGAGTCAAACAGGTTGGAAAATCCAGTCAGACAATTGCCTCTTGAAAGCCAACGAACTTCAGTATGAAACAACAAACGATTGAAATCCTCGTCATTAATAACACAAAGCTGATGAAATAATCTATCATTCAAAGAGCTGTTGCGGATTTTATTGACTGCTTTGATGACATATTGCAGTGATTGAAATAGTTTTTCATTTAAGTTTCTAGAAACTTAATGTTGTCTATGAATAACGCAATGTACACCAAGGACATCTGGAATTTTATTTTTAAGTACGCTATGACGCCTTTATGGCACCCTGTCATAGTCGGAGCGCCATCCGTAGCAACTGAAATAATATTTTTCAAAGGAATTTCTTTCTCATCGCAAAACTTTTCCAATATATTGAATATGGTTTCGCCTTTTGTATCGGTTCCTAAATTTCTATCAAATAATAGTTCTTCACATATTTTCTCATCTTTAATAAAACTCACGTAAAACAACAACAATGCTTCATTAGTTGGTAAAGTGGACTCATTCAGCTGAATTCAAAATTGACTTGACCTCAGGTGATCGTACAAATGATTCTTCAATGTTTTCAGCCATTTCATTTCGTCTTTGCACAGAATTATTACCTCAAAGGAATTTTTCGATAATATCTGCGGCCGGTTTATGAAGCACGGTAGTTATTACTTCATTTATTGCTGGCAAATATTAACTCTTCTCCTATGTGGTTTGTGTAACAAAGTGTAAAGGAGGCGTAAGTAATGCTCATCTATATGCTACATTCGCGCAAAACCACAAATGAATATAAAATAAATTGCCGGCTGTTCTCTTTATTCCCGAGACATTGTTTTGTTTATACGTTTAAGGAATGCATGCTCATCTATTGCGCGCAAAACCACAAATTATTATATTACAGTGGTCCAAAAAATATGAATTTCTTATTTTTTCTAGAAATACATTTGTAAAAAAGAATCTTTCTCCTTTTCTTATTATCTTATTTTTACCAGAAATACATTTGTAAAAAAAGGGATCTTTATCCTTTTTTTATTTTCCACATAAAAGATTTATGGAGTTCAAAAGCTTAAAACGTGCGCTACATCAGCTACCTACCCGACGTCATTTCGCAAGAGATAAAATAAATTATTCAAGAGCTCAAAGCATGCGCTACATCAGCTCGAACCTACCTACCCTACACCTTTGCGCAAATGATTATATTATGATAGCAAATGCCCACATACAGATTCGGCAATGGCAATAGCAATACGTTTGACAGTTAGTATTCTATAAATTCTATCCTGTCGAGATGCCCTGTTATGAAACGGAGCGACCGATTGACATGATTTTCATTCATAAAATAGGAACAGATATAAGGAACTACGCGGGAGAAAATATAGAACCGAGTCTGTCATTTTGTTAATTCATATTAGTTGATGTTCACAAGTTTTTTTGAGAGTCGAGAGCTCATGTAGTCGTTGTCTAAGAGGCCTCCTTAAATAAAATTACAAATAACCCCCAGGCCTTCTACAATAACGCTCCTCACGTTATCGCCCATTTTGGATGGTCGAAAATTCTGATATTAGTTATATGGGGCTAAGTCATGTTTTCGCTCAAATTTATTTATTTGGCATAAAGCTACACCATGCGAGCAAACACGCTAGCTCTTTTTCATTGAGATAACTCTATATTGGCCGATATATGCGGAACAAACGCCCAAAGTCCTGGGCACCTTACACAGACATCGACTGGCGGGAAGTATTTGTCAAACCGGTTTTGACATACAGACGCATCGGCTGTCAGAGAAAGATTATCACCGATTTTTAATTTTATATCTCACACATTAACTGTTTATTTTCGATCAAACAACTGTAGGCACCAGTTCAAATATTCGGTACCCAAGGGCTTGAACAGCTTTGTAATAAACAATTTTCGGTCAGCAGATGGTGACACACCAGCATATTATCGGCAAAGTTTAATTCCGGCACATTAATTGCTTCTTGATTTACGTACTGAAAAACTGAACTAATCAAATGGATTTAAATTGTGCTATATAAGTAAGCGTGGTTATTGTCCGATTTCACCATTTACAATGACATAAGAAGAAAAAAAATACCAAGTACCAAATTTTGTCGAAAACTGGATCTTTCGGGTCCCGATATATGGGGACTGTTCAAACGTGAAACCCATTTGTCCAACGTTCATCTCGCCTCTTTTTACAAGTTTCTTCAGCACCAGTCCGGTGGCAAAATTTACGTCTTCGACGTACGAAGCGATGATTACCGCGCTTTAGTAGTTGAATATATCGCCATTCGGGGAGTGAACGAGATTTTCATCCGATTTCGTCCACTTTCACACTATAGATAGGAGTTCTTGTATTATTTGATGATAGTACAACCAAAACAATGGCCCTCAGTCTCCGGCAAATCGAGGGTGCTAAGAATCCCGGAGGTAAAACAAAACAAACTTTAAACATCCAGAACATGGTACACAAGAAGTTTATACGGAAGCCTGGAAAACTAGCTAATACGATTTTAGAAATAGAAAAATTAGACATCGATTTACTTGGCTTAAGTGAAACATGGTGGCAAGATTGTGCAGAATTTATTTCCCAAAATACAAAGTTCTTTTTCTCTGGCAACCAAACTAAAAATCACCGCAATGTTGTAGGCATTATAGTTAAAGAAAATATTGCAAAATCTGTCATCGGATTCGATCCGAAATCTAATAGATCAATGATGCTAAAGTTATTTGCAAAACCACTGAATATTAATATATTCAAAACTCCCTTGGAATAAAAAAAAAGAAGAAAATAATAAAAATAATTGGATGACAGATGACATATTAAAACTAATAAGTAAACGCCGGGAATATAAAAATGAAAACACTGACATGTATAGACAACTGAAAAGAAAAAAAGGAAGATGATCCGTAATGCAAAAACAAATTGGATAAACAATGAATGCCAAGAAATTGAAAGACTACAATTTTTACATGATACCTTCCATTTACACAAAAAATTGAAAGAAGTCGCAGGTATTCATCGTAAAAATCCGCCCTCAATCCTCATAAATGAAAACAATGAGGTGGTATTTGATTTAAATAAAAGAAAAGAATATGGAAAAAATATATTGAAAACGTTTTTTTTTCGGATGACAGTAGATTGAACCAGAATCTTCATCTTCATCACAGACCAACTGGCAATTATATTACGAAAGGCGAAATAGAGAGAGCTATACAATCCATGAAAAATTACAAAGCAACAGGTCCGGATGAGGTTCCAGCTGAAAGTTTAAAGTTAATTAATGACAAAAATATGACTCTTTTACTAAAGCTTTTTAACCAAGTTTATGACAATGGCCAATATCCAAAAGACTGATTAAAATCAACATTCATACCACTACCTAAGAAAAATAATGCGAGACATTTTAGTGAGTACAGACTAATTAGTCTAATGTCACACGCTCTTAAGATATTTCTAAAAGACATTCACGCCCGAATATATAAGAAATGTGAAGAGTCAATGGGTAAGACGCAATTTGGCTTCAGAGAAGGTCTTGGAACACGCGAGGCATTGTTCTGTATACAAGTCTTGGTTCAAAACTGTAAAGATGTCAAAAAATATGTATTTTTATGCTTTATTGATTATGAGAAAGCTTTCGACACCATTAAACACGATAAACTTATGGAAATTCTTAATTCTATGGGAATAGATGACAAAGCAATTTGAGGCAAAAAACTGCCCATGTCAGCATCAATGGTGATATAACCGAAGAAATATCTATTTCATTATTATGCATTCTTCCACACTTGTTATGTAACATAAATTTGGAAGTAATATTTCAAGAATCGGTAACCAGTATTGATCAAGGTGTGTAAGTGAATGGTATTTTCAGCAATAATATACGCTATGCAGATGACACTACACTTATAGCCGATAGCTTGATGGGATTACAAGAACTTGTAAGCCGAGTTAACTTACGTAGTGACGAATATGGCCTACGCATTAACATAAACAAGACGAAGTACATGATTATTAGTAGGAAAAACATATACAATGACACACCTATGATTAATAACAGTCCAATCGAAAGAGTTAAAAATTTCAAGTACCTTGTCAGATCAATAAAAATTGGGATTGTTCAAAAAAATAAAATGTCGAATCGAGATTGCGGAACGACTTTTCTCAAATACAAAAACATATTATGTAGCCATGACCTCAACATCACAACCAAAATACGTTTTTCAAAATGTTATGTTTGGTCAGTGCTTCTCTATGCGATGGAAACTCTAAAAATCACAGATATGAACAAGCTAGAGTCCTTCGAGCTATGGCTTATTAGAAGAATCAAAATCCCATGGACAGATTGAGTTACAAACAGTGAAGTTTGAGAAGAGCGAACCGCAATAGAGATACTTGTTAAAAACTATAAAACAAAGCAGCCTACCTAGGACATATTATGATGCATTCTAAGTATGAGCTTCTACAAATAATTATCCAAGGAAAAATTGAAGGAAAACGGGGTGATGACGTCAACAACTTTCAGTGAAAACGACAATGGACAGGAATCCAGAACAATTCGACAATGGACAGGAATGTGATAATTCAAAATCTGTGATATTTTTATTTTTTTTTTCTTCAATACACAATATATAGTATATATTTAACATGTATATAATATTATATTAATATTAAACTTATTAATATTGTATAGTACTAAATGTTATATGATCACAAATATTCGAATACGAATTGGCAAATAAAGAAGAAGAAGCTTAAGCGGTTTGGAGATATGCATTAAACTTATTAGAGGGCGGGCCACGCCTTCTTTTGAAATTTTCTCGTAGTGCCCTTTCTACTACAATCCTATGACAAATATAGGTTTTATGTCTTAATAGATATTTACATATAAGTTTTCGGATAATGGCGATTTGTGGCGTGGCAGTGGGTCCGATCACGCCCATCTTGGAACTATAATTTTTTGTACCTATTAAATCTGGTTACCAAGTTTCATCAACATATCTCAATTTTACTAAATTTTAAGCTTACAAACGGACGACAGAACAACCCGGGTTTCAACTATTCTCGTCACCCAATCATTTTTATATATATATATATATATATATAATATATTTTTCGTTGTTTTAGGTGATACAAACCGTTAGGGGAAAAAAGCTATAATACTCTGTGCAACTGGTTTCAAAATGTATAAAAACTCAGTTCAATGTAAAATTAAATGAAATTAACGAAAAACGAAATAACACACTTCGGGCCGATTCTAAAAAATAAAAAAATAATAAAACATAAAACATACTTTAGGTAAAATTTAACTCCCAAAAAAAAAATAAAATATTAGTGTTCCCCTGTAAAACTGGTAGTTTTTCCCCAAAAAAAAAATACATAGGCACGAAATTTGTGTATATATTATGAAAAAACCACTCAACTATATGCAACAAAAAGCTCAAACAATTGCAAAAATCTTCACACCCATATTACACAAGCAAGTCATGCGACAACAAACTCAAAAAATTGCAAACAATCTTCACACCCTTTTCACGGAATCTGGGTTGGAAGAAAATAATATTATTTGTGAAAACAAGTTTGAGTGAATTTAGGTGTGATTCTGAATTTGAGAGTTTAAACATAAGCCAAATTATTCCCCCAAATCTCTGGTTCCTTACATTGTTGTATTGACTTTTAGTATAAACATTATTATTTCTAGTCATTTGTTTTTTTATTAAAACTTGCAAACTCCCATATTTCTGCGAAAACATCCCAACAGGAATGCGGGATAGTTATAATGCTCCTTAACTGGGAGCGGGGTCCTTTTAGATGTTCAATAGGAGACATCAAAAGGATTCTATCGT
>NW_026090329.1:0-18480 GCF_024586455.1 Bactrocera neohumeralis
AAGGAAATAAGCTCCTCTGAAAGAGAAATAATAGTGAAACTTCATGAAGAAGGAAAATCATACCGTGAAATCGGTCGGATTGTTGGAAGAACACATTCTTCGGACGGACAAAAATATTAACAGAGCGTGAAACACGTAACATTTTGCAGAGTGTGAAGCAAAACCCAAGACTTACTGCATCGAAAATTGCTGAAAATGTTAAAGAAAATTTGAAAAAGGTCCTCTGCACTGACACAATTCGTAAAATTTTAAAGAGAGCAGGGTATCATGGTGGCGTTGCACGCAAGAAACCGTTCACATCGCTAGTTAATAGGCAAAAGCGTATTGCTTTCGCAAAAGAGCACCTGAGCAAGCCCCGGGAGTTTTGGCAGAGTGTTATTTTTTCCGACGAGAGCAAATTTAGCGCCTTTGGAATCAAAGGGCGTAAAATTGTATTTCGAGAAACGGGCACGGGAAAACTTGATGCCAACTGTGAAGGATGATGGTGGCGGAGCAATGATATGGGAGTGCATGGCTGGTAATGGTGTAGGCTGAATGGAATTTATAGAATTCACTATGGACAAATACGCTTACCTCGATATTTTAAAAAGAAATTTGAAGCAAAGCGCGGAAGAATTGCTTCTAGGAAGTGACTATTATTTCGAACACGATAACGACCCGAATCATAAAGTAGACGTAGTTAAGCTTTGGTTACTCTATAACGTCCCCAAGCAGCTCCGAACGCCAACACAATCGCCAGATTTGAATCCCATAAAGCACTTGTGGGATTCACTGGAACTAAGAATCCGCCAACGCACAATTACCTCAAAAGCTATGCTCAAGGATGTACTACACGAGGAATGGGTTAAAATCTCTTCGACAGATACCTAACTTCGTATTAAATTTTAAGAGCAACTCCGAAACGGAATATCTTTAGTCGACTTACGTACCTTGTACGTTTTTTTTGTTTAAATGCTATTATTGGAAAATTATTCACTTTTGCTTTCATAAAATTACACTTTTAATATCCTCTAATGAAAACAAAATAAATTTAATCTTATAAAAAGTATTTAAAAGAATTTTTTTCATTGAGTTACTTTGGTTGGTACCATGTTCGCAGACTTTTCCTGCCTAATGTATGTCTTCTGCAGTACAATTTTTAACCGCCATTTTCGAAAATTTTAGAATTACATATGTTGTCCACTTTACAAAAAGTTGTATAATAATAATCTATGTATATAAAAATCAATGCCACTTTATTTGTAATTTCATCACTCATAAACGGCTGAACCGATTTCCCATACTAGCGTTTTATTTTGTATGTATGTATGTATATACATATGTACATATATAAGTAAAAATGATTGTTTGTTTGTTAGTAACGCTAACGCTCGAGAACGGCGGAACCAATCTTCATGAAATCAGAAGTTGTTCGCTGTGGATCTGGAAAGGGTAGATATAAAAAACACCATATACTTTTCATAAGGAAAAGTCGAAAAATTGGAAATTTCCAAAAGTGACTTTTCATACAATTCTTTTTTGTTTTGTTTTTCAATATTTTGATTAGTAAATTATTTGAATCGTTCAATTTCGGTCGCTTGCTTTTTTATTCCGGCTATTTAAAAGAGTAATTATTGAAAATTCTTCAGTGAAAACTTTATGTGTGTTTCAAATGTTGGAGGATGGAGTCATGCGTAGAAGTTCACGCAAGTGAGGAAAGTTCTCTGATCGCCATTCACTTGGGAGTGGCCAGAAACGATTCTTTTACACATGGCTCAAGCAGCTCACTACTTCCGGTCTTTGACCAAGTATCCTCTGGGTAGCCTAAGAACATCCGTTCGAAGGCTAGCTACTGTGAGAAGGCGAAACATTCCCTACATAGGGTTGTGCGCTGGGCTTGGGACCCGCCACGTAAAAAACAATACCAATGAAAAAGTTTAAACAGCCTCGGATGAGAGCCCCCTTTAGATGACGACCATGGCAAATGAAATAAGGACTACGATTTGAGGTCATTCACCTGGAATGTCCGGACCCTTAATTGGGAAGGTGCTGCTGCCCAGCTGGTTGATGTCCTCGTAAAAACAAAGACTGACATCACCGCCGTCCAAGAAATGCGATGGACGGGACAAGGACAGAGACGAGTAGGTCCTTGTGACCTTTACTACAGTGGCCATATAAAAGAGCGCAAGCGCATTCACTCCGGTGAATGAACGTCTAGCCACAATCCGCATCAAAGCGAGGTGTTTCAACATATCGCTGATTTGCGCCCACGCCCCCATGGAAGAGAAGGACGATGTGACCAAAGATGCCTTTTTTGAGCGCTTGGAGCGCGCTTATGAGAGCTGCCCCTGCCACGATGTCAAAATAGTGCTTGGCGACTTTAACGCCAGGGTGGGCAAAGAAGGTATATTTGGCACTACGGTCGGTAAATTCAGCCTCCACGACCAAACATCCCCGAATGGGTTGAGGCTGATTGACTTCGCCGGGGCCCGAAATATGGTTATCTGTAGTATTAGATTCCAGCATAAGAAGATTCATCAAGCTACCTGGCTGTCTCCGGATCGACAAACTACCAACCAGATCGATCATGTTATGATAGATGGAAGGCATGTCTCCAGTGTTTTAGATGTGCGTGCGCTCCGGGGTCCTAACATCGACTCGGACCATTATCTTGTTGCAGCTAAGATTCGCACTCGCCTCTGTGCAGCAAAAAACGCACGCCAACAAACACAAAGAAGGTTCGACGTCGAGAAGCTGCAATCACAACAGACAGCCGAACGATTTTCTACTCGGCTTGCACTCCTGCTCTCTGAGAGCACTAGTCAACAACTCGGTATAAGGGAACTGTGGGACGGCGTTTCAAATTCCTTACGTACAGCTGCAATCGAAACCATTGGTTTTCGAAAAAGACCAAAAGAACAGCTGGTACGACGAGGAGTGCCGTGTCGCAGCGGAGAGAAAACAGGCTGCCTACCTCGCAACGTTACGATCGACCACTACACGTGTGGGATGATTTAATTCCGAGAGTTGAAGAGGAAGCGAGACGCATTTGCAGACAGAAGAAGAAAGAGGCCGAAATGCGTGAGCACGAAGAGCTTGATAAGCTGGTAGAACCCCCAAAGGTGATCTAGTGACCGATGCCCAGAACATACTTAAATTATAGAGGGAACACTTCTCCAGCCTGCTGAATGGCAGTGAACGCACAACACCAGGAGAAGGAGAACCCGATTCCCTAATCGATGACGATGGAGCAGACGTTCCATTACCCGACCATGAAGAAGTTCGAATAGCAATTGCCCGCCTCAAGAACAACAAAGCGGCAGGCGCCGATGGACTACCGGCCGAGCTATTCAAACACGGCGGCAAAGAACTAATAGGAGCATGCATCAGCTTCTTTGTAAAATATGGTCGGACGAAAGCATGCCCAACGATTGGAATTTAAGTGTGCTATGCCCAATCCATAAAAAAGGAGACCCCACAATCTGCGCCAACCACCGTGGGATTAGTCTCCTCAACATCGCATATAAGGTTCTATCGAGCGTATTGTGTGAAAGATTAAAGCCCACCGTCAACAAACTGAATGGACCTTATCAGTGTGGCTTCAGACCTGGAAAATCAACAACCGACCAGATATTCACCATGCGCCAAATCTTGGAAAAAACCCGTGAAAGGAGAATCGACACACACCACCTCTTCGTCGATCTCGACATCACGAAAAGGAGCTGCCTTTATGCCGCGATGTCTGAATTTGGTATCCCCGCAAAACTAATACGGCTATGTAAACTGAGCAACACGAAAAGCTCGGTCAGGATCGGGAAGGACCTCTCCGAGCCGTTCGATACCAAACGAGGTTTCAGACAAGGCGACTCCCTATCGTGCGACTTCTTCAACCTGCTTCTGGAGAAAATAGTTCGAGCTGCAGAACTAAACAGAGAAGGTAACATCTTCTATAAGAGTGTACAGCTGCTGGCGTATGCCGACGATATTGACATCATCGGCCTCAACACCCGCGCCTTTATTTCTGCTTTCTCCAAGCTGGACAGGGAAGCACAGAAAATGGGTCTGGTAGTGAACGAGGGCAAAACGAAATATCTCCTGTCATCAAACAAACAGTCGTCGCGCTCGCGACTTGGCTCTCACGTCACTGTTGACAGTCATAACTTTGAAGTTGTAGATAATTTCGTCTATTTAGGAACCAGCATTAACACCACCAATAATGTCAGCCTGGAAATCCAACGCAGCATTGCTCTTGCCAATAGGTGCTACTTCAGGCTGAGTAGGCAATTGAAAAGTAAAGTCCTCTCTCGACGAACAAAAGCTAAACTCTATAAGTCGCTCATAATTCCCGTCCTGCTATATGGTGCAGAGGCTTGGGCGATGACAGCAACCGATGAGTCGACGTTACGAGTTTTCGAGAGAAAAATTCTGCGAAAAATTTATGGTCCTTTGCGCATTGGCCACGGCGAATATCGCATTCGATGGAACGATGAGCTGTACGAGATATATGACGACATCGACATAATTCAGCGAATTAAAAGACAGCGGCTACGCTGGCTAGGTCATGTTGTCCGGATGGATGAAAACACTCCAGCTCTGAAAGTATTCGACGCAGTACCCGCCGGGGGAAGCAGAGGAAGAGGAAGACCTCCACTCCGTTGGAAGGACCACGTGGAGAAGGACCTGGCTTCGCTTGGAATGTCCAACTGGCGCCACGTAGCGAAAAGGAGAAACGACTGGCGCGCTGTTGTTAACTCGGCTGTAATCGCGTAAGCGGTGTCTACGCCAATTAAGAAGAAGAAGAAGGAGAAGGTTCTTATGTAAGAAATAATTACGAAAGTTGCCGGAAAACCTCCAAAAACAGCCCTTTTCTTTTTCCCATATGTTTGTTTGTTAGTAGCGCTAACGCTCGAGAACGGCGGAGCCAATCTTCATGAAATCAGAAGTCGTTCGCTGTGGATCTGGAAAGGGTAGATAAAAAAAACACCATATACTTTTCATAGGGAAAAGTCGAAAAATTGGAAATTTCCAAAAAGTGACTTTTCATACAATTCTTTTTTGTTTTGTTTTTCAATATTTTGATTAGTAAATTATTTGAATCGTTCAATTTCGGTCGCTTGCTTTTTTATTCCGGCTATTTAAAAGAGTAATTATTGAAAATTCTTCAGTGAAAACTTTATGTATGTTTCAAACGAAGTGATCATATAAGAAATTATTTTAAAGAAAATGCCGGCATGTCCAAAATCAAAAATAGGTCGACGTACTCGAAATGCTCGGGGCGTGTTGTCACAAAGGGTATCACAAAGTGCAGTGCGACGTCCCCGAAATAGATTTGAAGAAGCTCATCATGCAAGAAATCCAGCAAGACCTACGTGAATACGACGTCGTGTTTTGGAAGATATGTTCCGTGCTGCATTTGATTACGACCCTTCAATCGACTATAATGTACATGGATATATTGGAATGATGGATGTTATATGCCCACTTTGTGAAGCGGCTAAATTCTCGGGTGAAACGGATGGAATGTGTTGCGCTAACGGGAAAGTAAAATTGCCGGAATTTGAACCGCCTCCTGACTCATTACAATCATTAATTTTTGAGACATCACCAGAATCGAAATATTTTTTAAATCATATACAAGAGTACAATTCGTCTTTTCAAATGACTTCTTTCGGCGCTACAAAAATTATAAGAGATCAATTTATGCCGACATTTAAGGTGATTGCATGGAATATTTGATGGTTTTTTCAATGAATAGGGAAAAATTTATTCCTATAACATTGCATACATATTACAGATCCAAGGTCAAATTTATCACCTAGCGGGTTAATTGTTACCTCTCCCCGACGCTAACCATCAATTTTTACAAATATATTTAATGGGAGATAAAAATCATGAATTAAATCAACGCTGCACAATTGGTTCTCACACAAAAAGAGAAATTCTTTGCGAACTATAAGATTTTTTTCATCAGCACAATGAATTAGTCCAATTGTTCAAAACTGCTATGCATCGGTTGCCATCTGATAATCATAGAATCGTTATAAGGGCCGATAAAACTCCAACTGGAGAGCATTCAAGAAGATTCAATGCACCAACCATTGATGAAGTGGCCATTGTGATTGTTGGCGATCAGTTTCAATCTCGAGATATTATTCTTCACCTTAGAAATGAACAATTACAACGTGTTTCGGAGCTTCATCGTTGTTACGTTGCATTGCACTGGAATGGCCATGATGGATATAGTATCCCAATGATTAATCCAAGCACAGGTATATATATCGTGCTTATAAATATTTCGTTTAAATAAAAGGTTTCGATTTTGAATTGAACAGGTCTTGATGCTCAAAAGAAGGTCAGCGCCAAGAATTATTATTCATATTAATGATTCGCGAAGGAAGTTCAAATTACATTTTGAGATGTGGAAAACTGTTTCATCAATACATTGTGAACATGTATGCGAAAATTGAGACTGAACGTCTCAATTACATCCGGTTCAATCAAAGTAAATTGCGAACAGAAGAATACATACATTTGCGTGATGCAATAACAAATGATGGGAATTTGAATGATATTGGACATCTGTCGATATTACCAGCATCTTATATTGGAAGCCCTCGCCATATGCACGAATATGCTCAAGATGCGATGTCATACGTGAAAAAATACGGCCGACCAGATTTATTTATTACATTCACATGTAATCCGAAGTGGAGCGATATTCAAAATAATTTGTTTGACGGTCAATCAACAACAAATCGTCACGATATAAATGCACGTGTTTTTCGGCAAAAATTAAAAGCGCTGATGGATGTAATTGTGAAATTGCGCGTATTTGGAGAAGTGCGGTGTTATATGTATTCAATCGAATTTCAAAAGAGAGGATTGCCGCACGCACATATATTGTTATGGTTGGTTCGTAAAATCACACCAGATGAAATTGATAATATCATATCAGCCGAGATACCAGATCAAACAATTGATCAAGAAATATTTGAAGTCGTCACAAAACATATGATTCATGGCCCATGTGGCGTACTAAATATGAATTCACCATGCATGATTGATGGCAAATGCTCAAAGCGTTATCCCAGAGCATTGACTTCCGACACAATAACAGGCAATGATGGATACCCGTTGTATCCACGACGGTCTACTGAAGATAACGGTCAATCAGTAATGATGAACATTCGTCATCAAGAAATCATCGTCGATAATCGCTGGGTTGTGCCATATTCAAAACTTCTGTCTAAAATATTTCAGTCTCACATTAACGTTGAGTATTGTAATTCCGTCAAGTCAATCAAATACATTTGCAAGTATGTGAATAAAGGAAGTGATATGGCTGTCTGTGAAGTACCTGATGCTGACAATAGGAACGATGAAATTACCCGATATCAAATGGGGCGATACGTTAGCAGCAATGAAGCAATTGGGCGAATATTTTCGTATCCATTGCACGAAAGACATCCTGTTGTTGTTCATCTAGCAGTGCATCTTGAAAATCGTCAACGTGTTTATTTTACTACTGAAAATATACAGCAGAGAGCAGCACAACCACCAGCGACTACTTTAACTGCTTTTTTCGACTTTGTGAAACCGATACATTTGCCAGAAGTTTGCTATATACTGATGTACCTCAGTATTACACATGGAATACAACATTGATGGTCACCCAGGTATATATTCAACAGATGCTTTGGGCAGAATGTATACGATTCATCCCAACAACGCGGAATGTTTTTATTTGCGATTGCTGTTGATGAACGTTCAAGGACAGAGAACGTTCGAAAATTTGAAAATAGTTGATGGTCATTTATGTGAGACGTATCGCGAGGCATGTCACCTACTGCATTTGTTAGAAAACGATTCACATTGGGAATCGACGCTTCAAGATGCATGTGTTTCATCTTTACCACAACAAATAAGAATGCTTTTCTCGATTATAATATCAACATGCATGCAGTCGAATCCACTGGAATTATAGAACAAATATCAAGATTACATGACGGAAGATATTTTGATTCGGATGCGTCGTACGTCAAATAATCCAGATTTGATGATTACCTTGGAAATGTACAATGAAGCATTAATAATCATTGAAGATATGTGTCTCAAAATTGCGCATAAAGCATTATCACCGTTATCTATGATTTCACCTGATCGTCCGATGCATGATTTGATGGATCAAGAATTGCAACGTGAACAACAATTCAATTGTGACGAATTGATTGAATTTGTGCAATCAAATATTGGCAAATTAAATGATCAACAAAACTATGTATACCAAACAATTTTGAAAGCTGTTTCTGTGGGATGAGTGTACAATGGCCAACAAAAAATCGCTCGAAGCATTGGATCGAACTATGAAAGATTTACGCGGAAATCAACAGCTGTTTGGTGGTGCCTTGATATTGTTATCAGGTGATTTTCGACAAACATTGCCAATTTTTTCCTCGATCAACTCCTGCCGATGAAATAAATGCATGCCTGAAATCTTCTGCTCTCTGGAGATTTGTGAAAAAATTTACCTGGAATGTCAATATGCGTGTCCTATTACAAGACGATTCATCTGCATATCAGTTTTCGGAACAATTGTTGGATATCGGAAATGGAAAAATGCAAATCGACAATACTAATGGAGTGATCACCTTGTCCGAAAATTTTGTACAATTTTGCAAACAACATATACCTAGGCAACCCTTCTCGTGCTCAGCTGTGAATTTGGTTCTCTGGCGAATTTATTTAATTTATATTTAAAACTTTATTGTGAAAATTTCTGTATTAAGTGATCTTTTAAGATAAGTATCAGTGTTATATTGTGCTAATAAAGCAATTGATTTTACTTTAATTCTGTTCTGGCTAATTTTAATTTATTGTGCCGAGTCATTTTCAATTTGTTTTTGTTGCTACATTTTAAATAGTGCAATTGTTAGTGTTAATTTATATTGCTTACTTAAATTTCTTTCTTTTTTTTATTCATTTCCATCTTTGTCCATAGCTGATCGCGAGTTTCTTACTTTTCGTGTGTTACAGTGCATCTCAAACTGCTCGCTACATTGGTTGTTATCTTTGATAACTAACTATTTTATTGCATTCATTTGTTATAAATATGTATTTTTGTCATCGCGCTTTTTACTTTTATTATTTAACATTTTCTATATTTTTGTTTAATACTGTTTTTGTTCATTATGACTTGTAACTTTCCGAACTGCTCTGTGAAAGGCGAGTCGGAACGCTTCGTTTCTTGTTGGCTTTGTGATGGGCTTGCTCATCTTAAATGTGCTGGACTGACAGGTAGGGTTTTGGATTCCATTCTTGACAGTAAGGGCTTGCGCTGGTTTTGCTTGAAATGTTGGTCTTCATTGAAATTGAATTATTTAAAGTTTTTAAGCAGGCGCGCAATGGTTTCAAGGAGATTGGTCGAGAGCTTGAAACCCTTACTGAAAAATTTAGGCATTATGAAACGCTGTTTCAATCATTTCAATGCCTAAATACTCGGGATGAGAATCCAAAACCCAAACGAAAACGTCGTCTGATGAAGATACCACTGTATCTTCCTAAAAAGAATGCCCCACCCGCTATTGACCTCATAAATCTTGCATCCCTTGTCCTCAAGGAGAGAAGGTTCCGTCTGGTCAGGGACACAGAGAAAACTGTTACTGAATACGGTAAGCGGAAAACTTTCAAGATCCGCCTCCCAAATACCTCCAAGTCAGCTAATAAAAACTTAGTGGTAATACTGCGAAAAAAAGCAATTTTTATCTCGAGACTTGCTGCGGATATAAACAGTTACATCTCGTCGAAATTAAAAACGGTAGATACAGACATCCGTAAATTTAATTTCAAATACAACAGGGATATTTCCTCGTTTAAGATCGACGTATCCGCTGACAATTTCCAATTGATACTTGACAACTCATTCTGGCCATCTGGGGTCTTTGTGCGCGAATTCGAGCACAAACGTGATAAGCCCCCTGTAGTTATCACTAAAATGCCAAGAAATCCCGTTGATACAAAAAACTAATTAACAATAATTCGCTGATTATTTATTATCAAAATGTTAGAGTGCTTAATACAAAACTTACTGATTTGTATCTAAATAGCGTTCATTGTAATTTTAAAATCATTGCTTTGACAGAAACTTGGCTAAAGCCCCATATTTTTGATAACGAAATATTCAACAGCGAATTCGAAATCTTTAGATATGACCGGCTGAACAGATCGTTCGAATATCATGGAAATCTATTGATGATCACACCATCCCTATTAGTACTCGTTCATGTTTTAACGAGTTCTTATATGAAATGTCGGAGTTGGGTCTTAACCAAATTAATTTAATTTCAAACGAATTTGGTAACCTCTTAGATCTAGTTTACATCGATAACGCTTCAATGTTCTCTGTTGTCCGATGTGATCCTTTGGTTCGGCCAGAGGACACGTATCATCCTGCTTTGGAAATTAACATCGAAATCATAGCCAACTTTGGTTATAATAATACACAAGACCTTTGTTTTCGGTTCAACTTTGCGAAAGCTAATTTTAAGAAGATTAGTTACGAACTTTCTAAAATAACTTGGCCAGATTACAGTGGCAATATTGAATTTAGTGCTTCCCACTTTAATGAAACTACTGTAAACTTATTTGAAAAATATGTTCCGAAGTGTGTTGCTACTCAAAAAATTAGTTCTAATTTATGGTTTTCGAAAGAATTATGTAAGAAAAATAGAAAATATCGTGCTTTTAAACTTTTTAAAAAAACTGGTTTAACAATAATGCAACAACAACAACAACATCAACTACAACAACCAAATTGACGACAACAGCCACGACTAAGGACATGAACTATCGGAATCCTATTACGGAATCCGAAGAAGACGAGCTACTTGCCTCCAGCCAGGAGACGAGTAAGAGTACTACCGGACATACCAACCAAAGTATGCCGGTAGATACAGCAGTAAAAGCCCCTGATATAAGGGAGGAAGCATCCACCTCCAAGGCTGCCATGAGCACCAACCAAAGTGCCCTGGCGGCTAAAGGAGAAAACAGGAAGAAGCGCAAGAAATCCCAGAATCAGCTGAGGAAAAACCGGTACCAGAGGGCGGTCTTCATACTAGGGAAGATAGCCAAAGACCAGGCAGCCGGTACCCCAGTTGATGAGGCCGAAACAAAGCGCCTCAAATCTATCGTAGAGGAATATGAAGGCTACCTGAAAAGGAAGCAATCACAACCTCAAGAAGAGAGCAAGCGAGAGAGCACTTCTCAGAAGAGAAATCGCTCCATCACAGAAGTACCCGGAACTCAGCCCAAAAAATCAAGGCGAAGCGAAGGTGAACACAGCAGCACAACAACGGCAAGGCATTTCTGCGATGTTGCCAGAGATAGCCTGCAGGTGGTCATCATAGACGGAAATTCCTCCTCTCCGAGCACAATGCAGGAGAGATGGGTGGAGATCGACGTCAGATTGTCGAGTATGATGCTAAGCTATGTACTCGACAATCCTGCGGGTCCTCATCCGGAGTTTGACTCTTCTGAGACCCTCAGGGGCTACAGGGTCATCAAGTGCGCGGACCAGGCCTCGCTGGATTTCCTGACGGGTAGTGTGGCTAAAATTAGCAACGCCTTTGTAGGCCTCCAATTGAGGCTTATACCCGCCAAGGACATTTTGAAGAGACCTCGTGCTCGCATTTGGTTACCCCCTCTAGAGGAGCCAGGCGAAAAACTCCTGCGGTGCATTAAGCTGCAGAACAAATCTATACCTAGTATAGATGAGTGATAGCTAATCAAGGAGGAAAAACCGAATAAAGCAAGCAAGCCAATACTAGTGGCCATTTGTGATGAGTCCATTGAGGCTCTGAAGAAGACTGACTACAAAATCAGCTTCGGAATCCGCAAAGCCAGACTAAAAATATTCCAAGGCGACAAAGCGGCTGACGAAGACGACACGGAAGAGGTCGACGACGCCAGCCAGTTGCTAAAGAATGTGGGCATCGAAGAAACCCGAGATGCCCAATAACATAAGATGCGTACAGATAAACCTGCAGCACTCAAAGAGTGCTACAGCGAATCTGACAACCCTCGTGAACGAGGGGGGAATCGACATCAGCCTAGTACAGGAGCCCTGGGTCAATGAAGATACCATTAAATGGCTAAACAGCAGCAACCATAGCCTGTTTTACACACGGAACAGAGGTAAACCTAGGGCATGCATTCTTATCAATAAAAGTATAAATGCATTTATTTGTCCTAATTACAGCACAGCAGATATCACAGTGGTAAAGGTGGAAAAGAAGGATAAGCCCTTCTTCTTGGTCTCGGCCTACTTGGCCCATGACGAAGACATACCACCGGCCCCGCTCACCAGACTAGTAGAGGAGAACAGGAAGGAAGATGTCCTAATAGGGTGTGATGCAAACGCAAGGCACACCGTATGGGGTAGCTCCAGTATAAACACCAGAGGTGAGTCACTCTTGCAGTATATTTTGAATAGTAATCTAAGCATTTGCAATAAGGGCGATAAGCCAACTTTTATTTTCCCAAGCTCGGATAGGTTTCCGGGGTGGGAGGAAGTGCTTGACCTCACGCTATCAACGGACACAGACAGTCTCGTTGTGGATAACTGGAGGGTATCCGATGAGCCTTCCATGTCGGATCACTCCTGGATACTCTTTAGCATCCGCGAGAAGCACAGTGCGCCTCTCACTTACCGGAACCCTAGAAGAACGGCATGGGGAAAATTTACCAGTATAGCCACAAAATGCCTTGAAAAGGGAGGCAATAAGAGAAATCAGAAATCCTAAGGAATTAGATTCAGAAGTAGAGAAGTTGGAAAAAATCCTAACCACAACTTTTAATAAATCTACTCCGCTAACAGTTTTGAAAAAGAGAAAGTCTCTTCCTTGGTGAACTCAAGAATTTGAGAACACAACTAAGGAAGGCTTTCAATGAGAGTTTTGGAACCAAAATCTGGCAGCCATATAAAGACAGTATGAAAGAATACAAAAAAGCAGTCAGGAAAGCTAAAAAGGACTCATGGCGATCTTTCTGTACATCGATAGAAAGTTGCACAGAAGCCGCCAGGCTGAGTAAAATGCTATCCAAAGATCATATTAATACTGCCTACATTAGGGCGGAGGAAGTGATTGGAGCAAAAAAGAGTCTCTGGAGGTACTAATCACAACGCACTTCCCCGGGAGTCAGCAAATACCTTCAACGAGGGTTCAACCAGAACCACCGTTGAACGCAGCTGACTATCGAAGCCAAATAGTAGACAAAAGAAAAATCAAATACGCCATAAATAGCTTTGCACCATATAAAGCGGCAGGTCCTGACGGGATTATGCCCATAATGCTGCAAAAACTGGTAGAACCAATGGTTCTAAGGCTAGAAAATATATACAAAGCAAGCATACAACTATCTTACATCCCAAGAAGTTGGAAAAGAAGTAAAGTTGTGTTCCTCCCAAAACCAGGCAGAAGAACACACGAGAATGCCAAGGACCCCTCAAGGGGGGTCCTCTCTCCGCTTCTATGGGTTGCAGCGCTGAACGAAATACTACTCCAACTAAATGGTGAAGGAGTGAAAGCAGTAGCGTATGCAGACGATATAGTGTTGTTGGTCTCAGGCATGTTTCCTTCAACAGTCAGCGAGATTATGGAAAGAGCACTTCGAAGGTTAAACCTATGGGCTAAAAACAATGGTCTAGGAGTTAACCCGAACAAAACAAAACTGATGCTATTCACTAGCAGAACCAAAATACCTCAGTCTCAACTTCCGGTACTAAACGGTACTACACTCACTCTATCCCCCACAGCTAAATACTTGGGGGTGGAGATTGACACCAAACTGTCCTGGAAAATAAATATAGAAAAAAGAATAAACAAAGCATACATGGCCAAGTATAATCATGTGGATGTATACGGCTGTCATAAGACCTATACTTACATATGGAGCTCTGGTATGGGGGCCAGCGCTAAACAAACAATACAATATTAGAAAATTAAATGGAATACAAAGAGCAGCATGTGCGGGTGTTACGGGTGCAATCAGTTCATGTCCGACTGATGCGCTCAATGTGATCCTGCATCAAATACCAATGGACATTTTTATTCACAAAACAGCAGCTATTGCGGCGATAAGAATAAAAGAATTGGGAGGTTGGAATCAGCAGAACTACGGACATAGTGTAATTCTAAAGAAGTTCACTATTAATAAATCAGACTACATTCTCCCAAAGCTGGATTTCAATAGACACTTCCAGGTGAAGATACCATCTAGACGAGAATGGAGAAGAGGTTCAATGGTACCACCTCAATCTATACCGACGGGTCCAAAATGGACTGTGGGGTAGGCACGGGGGTATTCTCCTCTGATCTCTCTCTCTATACGTCTACCGAACTCGGCTAGCATCTTCCAAGCAGAAGTACTAGGCATAGAAAAATCCTGCGAAGTTCTATTAGAAAACCACGGGAATATACATAAAGCAACTATATTTACGGACAGCCAGGCGGCCCTCCTGGCATTGTCTTCACCCATGACAAATTCCAGTACAGTTCACAACTGCAAGAGAGCACTAAGCTCAATAAAAGACAAGCTCCAGCTAAACTTGATCTGGGTTCCCGGCCACAGGAACATTTTCGGTAACGAAAAAGCAGACGAGTTGGCAAAGGCAGGAGCTTTCCTCAATGAATCCAAGGCGGAGCTAATACCAAGCCCGCTAGGATCGATAAAAGGAGAGATCAATAGACAATTTCAGCAGATTGCAAACAACAGGTGGAAAAACATTACGAAATGCGTTATAACTAAACAATTGTGGCCAACATATGACAGGAAAAGAACCAATGACTTATTAAATAGGTCAAGAAAAAGTATTTACAGAATAACTGCTACCACAACAGGGCACTGTCCATTTGAGGAACATGCGTCCAAAATGGGATTGCCCTACAATGACATCTGCCGTGACTGCGGAGTAGCAGGGAACAAGGAAACAATCTTCCACTTCCTCTGCGAATGCCCAGCTCTAGCACAGATCCGACACAAAGCACTCGGAATCCACCAAGCACCAAACCTTGAATGGATTTCCACCAAAAGCATATCGGGCATAAGTAGTTTCATCGAAACCTCAAAATGGTTTGAGAGAGAAGGTGAAACGTAATAGCAGATACAGGAGGTTTTACGAATAGTGTATCAAAATGGCACATCAAGTGCTAATTGAGCTCGATAGGATTGCACTACTACCTATCTACCTACCTTTAGTTGCTAACTATTCAAAATATTCTAAATTGCGTCGACAATTTGCTGAACTTAACAAAATATGTTATAGTAATTATATAAATAAAGTAAAAAATAATATTATATTAAGTCAACTCCAAACGCAGGATTTCTAATTTTCCGTCCGCTATGAAATATAAGTCTAGTATGTCCAATGACAATCACACCATTTCTAATATGTTCGCTGAATTCTTTAGGTCCAATTACTCTTCAAAATCTCCACAAAATGTTCCGCATCAGCACAAGCTATATCCGATTTCTGTCATTAATGCACCTACCATTTCCGAAGCAGACGTCTTAAATCAGTTAAATATGTTAGAACAATCATACAATTATGGCCCAGATATGATTCCCTCATGCTTTCTTAAGAAATGTGCCAATTATATATACCCACCCCTAACAAAACTATTTAACTCATCTCTTATGTAAGGCTTATTTCCATCCATATTGAAAAAGTCATTTATAATTCCTTTGCTTTTGATAAAGTAAACCATTAAATTCTTTTGAATAAACTTGATCTTCTTGGTTTTCAACCAATATTTCAAAAATGGGTTCTTATCTTAGTAATAGAATTCAACAAGTCATATTTAAAGATACTTTTTCTGACATAATCAATATTCCTTCAGGCGTTCCTCAAGGTAGCCATCTTGGTCCAATTCTGTTCTTGTTATTTATTAACGACATATCATCTGTTGTTAAGTTTTCAAAAGTTTTATTATATGCTGACGATGTAAAACTTTTTAAAACATATACTTCAAACAGTGAAAGATGTCAGTTGCAAACAGACTTAAACAACCTAGTTTCTTGGTGTGATAGAAATGACATGTCATTGAACCTTAAAAATGTAAAACAGTGTGCTTTTCACGTAGAGCTGTAGACCCTACCTCATACGCAATACAAAACTTTAGGTTGGAACAAGTATGCAGTTTTGTTGATCTTGGTGAGGCCTATATTGGAGTATGCTTCTGTGGTTTGGAACCCTAGTTACCAAGTCCATTCGAATAAGTTAGAGTCCGTTCAAAAACAATTTTTACTTTTTGCCTTAAATCATTTGCATTGGGATTCCAGTTTAAATCTTCCTCCTTACATTAACCGTTTAAAACTTATAAATCTCCCGAATCTCGCTAGTCGTAGGGAGATGCTTGGTATAATATTTCTTGTAAAACAGATCTCTTTTATCTGATATTAATTTTAACGTTCCCGCTCGCCCTACCAGGCAGTTTAGACCCTTACTTTTAAAATTTTCTAGAACAAATTTTGAGTTAAACGAACCATTCCGCCGTATATGTCATGATTTCAATTTTAATTCCAGCACATTTGATCTAACAGACTCTCTCTTTACCATTAAAAAAATTATTTTATCTACTCTTAACAAGTAACATTTAAAAATTATAAACTTTAATCTAATTCTTAATTACGGCTGTTGAAATTTTTGTTTCTGTAGCTGAGCAGCTTAAGATCGCAACGCTTAAAACTCTCTTGCCTTTTATGACTCGGCTAATTCCGCTTGTTCGCGGATTGCGCCCCTCGCGTCGGTTGCGCGGGAGGAGGGTAATCGTTGGGTATTATTATAAAAGAAGAATTGGTCGAATGCGTTTTCCCAAATACCATTCAGAATCACAGAAGCCATGATTGGTTAGCAGAACGTTCAATATTGGCACCGAAGAATATACACGTCAATGCAATGAACTTCCAAATTCAAGAAAAATAGCCAGGTGAAATCATAACTTATAAATCCATTGGCAGCGTGGATGAAGATGAAGCTTTGAATTATCCAATTGAATTTCTGAATTCATTGGAACCACCTGGTACACTGCCACATCTTTTGAATTTAAAGGTTTGTTCATTACTTTAATCATTACAGAATATAAATCTGTAACGAGGTTCAATGAAATATATTATTGATTCCATTTTTAAGGTTGGTTCACCAATCATATTACTACGGAATATCAATCCTCCAAAAATGTGTAATGGTACACGACTGGCAATAAAGAAGCTAATGCCAAATTTGATTGAAGCAACCATTCAATTTCAAACGTCTGAAATTTCCGGTGCGTTTATCATTTGCCATGATTATAAACAAAGGACAAACATTTCAAATATGCGGAGTAAATTTGGAAGAATCGTGTTTTTCACATGGACAATTATATGTTGCATGTTCGAGAGTCGGTACTGCACATCGTTTATTCATTCATGCACCGGACAGTAAAAATAAGAACATTGTTTATCAAAATGTTTTAGATTAGAACTCGAATTTTTGAGATTTACAATTTATTATATACGCTTATGTAAAAATAAGAGGAAACTGAAGAATAAATACTTTCAATGTTTGAAGAGTATTACTTTGTTGAATTTTTTATTGAATCGCTATGACAATTTTCTTAATATTCGTATATATGTACGCTTCTCAATGTTAGCGTTATAACAATTTTATGGAGTGAATGGATAATATCGTACGAATGCATTCTCATGAACTGCATATCCTTTATCAACAATATCTTGGTCAATCCTCATCCTTAATTCATAATCGTCTAAATTTATGAAAAAGATTTCGTATATTTCTTTCATTATTTTCATAGTGAAAGATTCGTTCAAAGCAATTTCCTCAAAGATAATCAGAATGGAATGTTCTTCTCATATCGAATCTTTTAATCGTCATTTTTTGTATGGTATACTTTGGAAACAAACAATTTTTTTTTATTATATTGAATTATACTGTATTTGTTATTGACTTTTTTGTTTGGCTATTAACTTACTGCTTTATTACACTTTTATGAATGGAAAATCACATTATTTTCAAAAACAGAGTAATTATTATCGCAGAATATAATTATAAACCATGAAATTTCAGGTTCTTTTGTCTGCTAAATAAGTTGACTTTTGCTCAAGTAACAATATAATGTGACATTACCTATTCATGTCAAATGCTTATGTTTTTGTTTACACTCAAACGCCAAAAAAATAAAAATTTAGATTTGTCGTTTGTGGATATTTCATAAAATCTGAAAATAGGCAATTGCTTTGGCAAATTTATCGCATATTTGAATATTCAATATGTTTAAAAAGAAGATGACAAAAATGTCTATAATGAAAAAAAATTAAATGAAGTATAATACCCGATAAATATTTATATTAAAAAAAAATTTAATAAATTATTAATATACTTACGAACTGCGCAGCAAAGCGCGCCGGGTAAACAGCTCTTGATTTCCGCGTAAATCTTTCATAGTTCGA
>NW_026090330.1:0-16615 GCF_024586455.1 Bactrocera neohumeralis
CATATAACGGTTTGGTTAAAAGCGACTAAAAGCACAATAAATGAACAAATAAAAATGCCAGAAACATTAAATTTTACACCTAGATGATAGAAGTTGATTTAATAGGATCCGGGGTCAACATTGCACGATTTGCGTGACACCGACGGCATTTTGGTGAAATCTTATACCTCAGCACCTACTATAACACAATTTTAAATTCCATTTAATTCTTTTACTTCAATTGATCAAATGGATCAAAGTTCTAAATGCGAACATATTGTCGAAAATATCGGTCGGTCTGTGATGTACATAGTATTATAGAAATTCGAAGAGATTGCGTTCATAATATTTTAATGAATGTATGTAAAAAATGGGCTCAATACGATTCTCTTAACGTAATATACTATATAAATATATGGGTATATTTAATGTGATACATAGACGGAAAGTACTTGATAAGGTGCAGATCAGCTCTGAGAGCCGCGGCGTATCGCACTGTTATTCACAAGTAGCGTCATTCCAGTAGATTTTCTTGCTAAGAAGAAAAGATAACTCCGGTTCTGGAAGAAGCACTGAACAGAAATACACTCGTACACAAGACAATAGGAGAGGAAGTAAACACTTGAACTCTAGCAAAATCGGTGCAAAAGTGAGTGCCAAGGAGAATGGGCAGACAAACAAATCAAATATACAGAGATGTAGAAACATGGCGAGGTAAACTACTACATAACACAGATGCTCTCCGGGCGTTTCCGAAAATATCTGTACCATATGGAAAAAAGCAAATCCTACGTTATTTTATAGACCCATAGACGATGCCAATCATACCGGTTTTAAGTGCCTCGATTGATTGAAGTACAAACAACATCAGAAAATATTCTTGGTCAACTCAATGCGGAAAACTTAGTGGGAAAAGGATAACCGGGGCGAAAACTGGCAAGAAATATCCTCGTATGAGCAATATGTACTATGTACGAGGAAAGCAAAATAGTTCGATGCTGGTAAAAAAGACGTAGGCATTTTAAACCTTTCTATCGTCGCGTGGCTTCCGAACCAATTTAGCCATAATGAGAAAAAACCAATTAGGAAACAGAAAAATATGTCAAAGGAAATGGATATATTGACCAGATCAATGTCAGGACTAATTCGAGGTGATCTCCATATGATAGCCTACTGTCGGTCAACTAGTAAGATTTTGACAACGCGCTTGAAGAAAATTAAAAAACCACTAAGCTCTGACTTAAAAGCAATAATTCTTGGCAATGCATTATTAAATGAAATTAACTTTATAAAAAATAAATTGTATTTTTATTTTTATAACTTATGGCAGGACAAACCACATATATACACTTTCCTTATTTGAACTTTTGAATTATATGTCTCATGCGGACATACATTTGTCAAAATAATGTTGTGATGTCATGTTTCACATGATATACTCGTACATATGTATGCATAAATCTACTACCTATCTTCTATTACCTAATAACTTGTGTAATGTCTAATTGATTTATGTATACCAATGAAACTGTAGGCAGCGCTATAAACACGTGTGGTCGACAAGAATTAATTTTGTAACGGTCTCAAAACCATTACAGAGATTGACAAAACATATCAATTCCATCGAACTCACTATTTTTAATGCGAAATACTGTACACAGCCAACGTCACTGTTTCTGATAAGAAAAACATCCATAAATCACTTCAATCGCTCTCTAGGAAAGTAACGCCTGTGATCGCATCATTGTTGGCTTGGCTATCGTTGGGCCCGCCATGTTTTAAAGGTTTTCTTTTTAGATTTTATTTTGTGTACTCAATGTTGTTATTCCACGGTAGCTACAAGCGACAACGACGCGGTTCCTGTGCCTCTGATAATATATGAAAATTAATGCTGATATTGCCAGCGTTGCGGTGTGGAATAAATGTTCCAAATACATTTGATATGTTCTACGAACAGTTTTCGATCGATCCAATGCTATTTTTATTTGCCAGCTGAATTTAGTGTGAGTGTCGCCGTTATTTGACGAATGCACATAAATTAAGGACCGACGAATGAAAATGAAAATGTAAATTGTAACACATTCAATTTGTTAAATGGCACTTCACAAATAAATTAAAGAAATAAGTTTTATTAAGTCTCCCTCTTTTAAATGATTGGCGACTACTGATCCAAAAGATTGTTTATAACACAAATAAAATGTATAAGATTTGCATAGATCCGTTGTGCGCGTTTTTTTACCCGAATTCCATGTAATGTATAAATAAATTAAAATTGGAGATAAAATTGGACGATTCCAAATACTTTTTGAAAACAAATAAGGAAGGTCTAAGTTCCGGTGCAATCGAACATCAGATCAGATCAAAGGCGATATATGTATATAATACAAGCTCAATCATAACTCAATTTAATATCGTATATGGAGTTTATGAGAAAAATATAACCAGAGGATGGGAAATCCGAATTTCATTCTGGACTACAGAAAATCATTATACGAGTACGCGGTATATGGGAGCTGGGGTAGTTCGTAGATACAATATATCTAATTTTCACTAACTTGTGCTAAGATATTTTAGATATTGGCTTATATATACGATATAAAGTCAAGCGAAAGTTTGATAATCTTATAAAATTTTTATCAATTTTCTTATATAAAATGAATGGAGACTAGGGAAGATTTTGACCCGATTGTTTTCATTTTGGCAAGCTGTCATCACAAAAATACTCTCCATGAATTTTAATACTAGATCTCACAGATTGACCGATATATTTGGCAAAAAATCAGCCATATACACTGGGCTCCACATAATAGTTAGTTAGAAAAAGTTTTATTTCGGTTTGGACAATTCTTGAGCGTAAGATAAAATACCCTGAGGGCACTATTTTTGCAAAGTTTTTTTTCTGATAACTTCATTGATGCTTTATTTAAATACTGTAATGGATCAGAAAGAATTTAAAAGTTGGTTATATGGGAAGTAGGCGTGGTTGTCCGATTTCGCCCTTTTTTACAGTTTATGAAAGAAATGTTTGGGTAATCTCACTCATGAAATTCCGTCAAGTGGTTTCTGAGGTATATGATTGAACTTAAAGGTGGCCGCTTTTCAAATTTTTGCACCCGCTCCTATAAAGTTCTTCCTTACCGTATCGTCAGTGCAATATAATGATTGTGGCGCATTTATTCAAAAGATTATCGCGCTTTTACAAATTACAGTTTTGTGTCTTAATTTAGCCTTTCGTTTTTGTAAAGGGTCCTATTACGCGCATGTGCAACACCAACTAAGTGCCAAGGAACTGTGTCCAAAAAATATGGTGACATTTGAATTTAAACTGCGCGCGTCAAAGGATTTGGAGAATTATTTTTTTTTTTTTAGGTTGGTAGTACTGTCATACACATTTATGTCAAATTTCATGTCAAAATATTCATTAGTGTTTGAGATACGTGTCGTTTTGTGAGCTCCTAAAAGTGAGTTTTTCGTTTTTTGCGATGTCGAAATTTGTTGAGCAAAGAATTTGCATTAAATTTTGTTTACGGAATCAATTTTCTGCTGCGGATACGTTGAGGATGGTGCAGAAAGCCTTTGGTGATGAGGCTCTATCTAAAAAAATGTTTACAAGTGGTATAGTGAGTTCCAAGCCGGCCGTGAACGTGTCGAAGACGAAGAGCGTCCAGGGCGACCATCAACGTCAACCGACGAAGCTCACGTTCAACAAATCAAAGATTTGGTGTTGAAAACCCGTCGATTAACAATTAGAGACCTTGCTGATGAAGTTGGCATATCGAAAGGCTCAGCCAATACCATTTTGAAGGATGTTTTGGGCCTCAAGCGCGTCAAATCTCGACTGGTAGAAAACATTGAATTTTTTGGAAAAAATGCGTCGCGTTGAAGTGTGTGAAACGATGCTTTCCGACTACCAGGGTGTCATGAAACGCATTATAACTGGCAATGAGACTTGGATCTATGCTTACGAGGATCTATGCTAATCGAGCGAATATCGTGCCAAAAGAGAGCCGAGACCAAAAAAAAATCGCGCCAAAGTCGCTCAAAAATCAAGGTCATGTTGACTGTTTTCTTCGATTATCGTGGTGTTGTGCATTATGAATTCCTTTCAACCGGTCAAACAGTCAACAAGAAATATTAATCGAACGTTATGCGTCGTTTGCGTAACGCTATCCGCCTAAAAAGGCCGGAATTGTGGAAAGACAATTCTTGGTTTTTACACCACGATAATGCACCATCCCATACTGCCCTCGTAATTCGTGATCATTTCGCCAAAAACTCAACCCATATCGTTCCGCAACCACCGGCGCCGTGCGACTTCTGGCTGTCCACCAAGCTCAAAAGACCGCTCCGGGGACACCGTTTTTATACGATAGAGGAGATTCAAGCCGCAGCGAGACGGAACTGAAGGTCATCCCGGAAAGTGACTACAACTAGTGTTTCGAAGATTGCAAAGTCCGTTGGCATAAGTGCATTGCATCGGGAGGTGATTACTTTGAAGGGATGAAAGTGATTTGGAAGAATAAATAAGGACCTTATTTTTTGGGCACAGTATGAAGTAAGTTTCATCTCAAGCATTAAGAATCTTTTGCGAAAATATCTTGCCTACATCCTTAAAAGAACAAATTGACGCAAGAACTTAAGTCGCTTGACCACCAGAATGGTGGTCATATGTTCGCGAATTGGGCTGAGCAACAACTTGAAAATGATCCGAATTTTCATCGAACCAGGTTGTTCAATAAGTTTTGTCGTTCGATAAGAGAGGGCGTTGCTATTAGGCCAATTTTTTTTTTTTTTTGTTGGTACACTTCATATGAACACATGTGAAGTTTCATTTCAATCTGCCAATTCATTCTTTATTTACAAGCCGTTTAGTGTCACCGTGTTACATTATTTTTTTGCAATGGAAAAAATTGAATATCGCGCAGTGATAAAATTCTTATTTTTAGAATGTGTAGCGTCAAAACATATTCACGAACGAATGTTAAAAGTGTATAATGTCACCTTCACCTCCACGTGAAGGACAGGATACGGTTTTAAAAGATCGTCGATTGACTAAGAGGGATTTAGTAGAGGCTCTACACATCTCATTAGGCTGTGTGAGCCATATTTTAAGAGAAATTTAGGTTTTAGAAAGCTGTGTGCACAATGGGCGCCGCATTCGCAAACAATGGAACAAAAACACATTCAAATGCGACTTTCCAAGCAATATTTGGAGTGTTTTAAAAAGGATAAAGTGCATTTTGCGCGTCGATTCATCCCTATGGATGAGACTTGGGTCTATCACCATAATCCTGAATCAAAACAAGAGGCTAAAGAGTGGTGTGAACCTGGTTGTTCGGCTTCGAAACGAGTTCGTGTCCGGAAATCGGCGAAGAAGGTTATGCCATCGGTTTTTTAGGATGCGAGAGGAATTTTGTTTGTGGATTAGCTGCAAACTGGTAAAACAATTAGTTTTGAATATCATTGCAACCTTTTGGACCAGTTAAGGGAAAAAAATCGTGAAAAAAGACCCGGTTTGCAGAAAAAAAAACTCTTTTTTATCAGGACAATGTACCGTGTCACAAGAGCATTCTGACAATGGCTAAAATTTATGAATTAAAATTCGAATTGTTGGAGCATCCACCGTATTCAGCAGATATGGTCCCCAGCAAATTCCATTTGTTTCCAGAACTCAAAAAATGTATGCGTGGCAAGCGTTTTTCATCAAATGAAGAGGTCATAACGGCTGTTGAAGCGTATTTTTGCAAACTTTTCGGATTCTCACTTCAGAGATGGGATCCACAGATTGGAGGATCGTTGGAGCATGTGTATAAATGTTCAGGGAGATTATACTGAATAATAAAGTGTATTTTGAATCATAAAATCGTGTTCTTTTATCAAACGACTAAACTTATTGAACAACCTGGTTCAGCGATGAGGCTCATTTCTGACTGAACGGCTGCGTCAATAAGCAAAATATGCGTGATTGGTCAACATTGCATTCCGATAAAATTACGGTTTGGTTCGATTTATGGGCCGACGGCGTCATTCCGTGATGATCAGGACCGGCACGTTACTGTGAATGGAAATCGCTACCGCTCAATGATAACTGAAAATTTTTGGACCAAATTGGATGATATGGACTTGGACAATATGTGGTTCCAACAAGACGGCGCCACAAGCCACATAGCGAATGTCACAAACGATTTATTGAAAACCAAGTTGGGTGAACTTGTTATCTCACGAAATGGTCCAGGCAATTGGCCTTGGTCGTGCGATTTGACGCCGTTAGACTATTTCCTGTGGAGCTACGGCAAGTCTATGGTCTGTACCAACAAGCCAGTGACGATTGATGAACTTCATACGAATAACGAGCATGGAATTGCAGCAGTATCGGCCGATTTACGCTTGAAAAGCTTCGAAAATTGGGTTCAGCGTATGGACTTCTGCAAGCGTGTCCGTAGTGGCCATGCAAAAGAAATTGAGTTGCGTACGTAATAGCATCCAATGTACTTTTACAAAAATAAAGAATTTCATTGACAACTCAAATCGTTTTTGTTTATTCAAAAACTTACTTTTGTAGCGCTCTTATTGAAAAACCCGTTAGTATATTTCTTACTGCACTCACAGCTTTTGAATACTCAATATTAATGTTTTCGCTAGAGTATATGACACGCCATGTTTAGCAGACGTTTTATCATTTGTGTCGCGCATTTTGACAAAATCATAATTCTTAGTTCAACTAGATACGAGTCATATTTCTGTCCACTAGAAATACTGGTCTAACAATTTTATACTGTTCCTCAATACTTTCAAAGTTGGACCATATTTTTCTAATTCAATAACACATGTATCGAATGAAATAATTTTTCTAAACCAAAAAACATAAGACTTACGAACATTTTACACTTCAGAGTTTTTAAATCAATAAATGCATTACGTAAGAACAATGCAGCCGAGTCGACGTCCATTGCACAATTCCAAAGGAAGAGTTGTCTAGCGTTGTAAACAAGGTGTAGTATTGTCGTGGTTACGTCTTTGCATGACTTTGCATTATTTTATGTTAATTTAATGCACTTCGTTTAATACTTCATTTCTTTTTGCTTTTGCTTCAGTATTCGCCCAACACAACACAAATGTGGAGTCAACCACTGATGAAAGCTATTCCAAGGCATAAGACTAGAATCAAGAACATGGTAAGATCATCGAAAGTAATGCAAACAAACAAAAATGATCGCTAAGCAAAAGCAATGATCCACAAGAAATGTCACAAATGTAGGTGGCTTATATCACACAGCTCGAAATTCGCGCTAAGACCAGAAGCTACTCACAGTATGTATTTTGTACTTTGCTGATCTTGTGGCTAATATAAGCATTGGTTTATTATGCAAATCTGCTAATGTAATGTGTTGATATGTACTCAGTGTTTTCCTTTTTTTGTAGTCCCTGCTTGAGGTTAGTGCATTTATGTGCGAGGATGCGCGGGAGCAATTGTATTCAACGGCGGAGAAAATCTTCTGAAACTTTTTAACAAAGGTTACCGGAAATGGTGCTTGCCACATAGCGATCTAGCGACTGACCTAAAGGAGAGGAGTCATCGTAAGCCGCATTTAAGTGGTGTTTGTTTTTATTGAATTGATTTCCTTTCCAAAAGGAATAATCGCATCATTAACTGATAATTATTACTTTATATTTTTTTAAAATCCACGGACACCCCTGCTTTCATACGCAAGTACTGGATGAGGATCTCGAACTATAGTTTCGATCAGAGGCTTGGGCTTGCCCTTTAACCAGCAAGTCCAAAAACCTTCTAGAGGACAGAGAGGAAGGTCATACGTAGCGCCTATACTAAACGTTAGGTTACGCAAACTGGCAATAACTAGACACTCAGTTGATAGAAAGGGTAGACGAGTTGGGCTGCTCGGAAGCTGCTGGGAACCCAATTCCCCTAAGCTGCCCCAAACCATACAGCACCTTTAAGGAAGAGTCACTAGAGGAACACCTCAGGTCTTTGAACATTAGCAACACAGGCCATCACAAATTTACTTTGGGGTAGTATTGATTATGACCAAAAAGCTTCTACTTCTATTAAATATCTCTAGGATTCCACCTTCAAAAACTTGGAATATCGGATTCACCGGAATGCAAAGCATGCGCGAAGGAACATTATCTTTGCGAATTCCCATCCTTCAGCCAGCTGAGACTGGATATTTTCTGTCAAAAAATTTGTGTAGACTTTAAAAAGATTTTCTCTTCAAACGATTTCAACTATTTCAACTTTAAAACTGCAATCGAGAGTAACAACAAAATAACCTATTTTTTTTTTTTGGACTTTTATAAAAGCTTTAACAATATATTAGTTTTGATGCTACCAAGTGCAAAAACTAGGATGATGCACTCAAACCGAAGAGGTCAGAATTGATCAACAGAAAAGGTGTAGTGTGCCACCAGGATAAACTTTCTTCTCGCCATCAAACTCAAGGCAAACAAGTAAGGAAGGGCTAAGTTCGGGTGTCACCGAACATTTTATACTCTCGCATGATAAAGTGATAATCGAGATTTCATTATACGTCATTTACATGTTTTTCAAATACCGTATTTTTGTAAAGTTTTATTCCGCTATCATCATTGGTTCCTAATGTATGTATGTATATATTATACAGAGAAGGCATCAGATGGAATTCAAAATAGCGTTATATTGGAAGAAGGCGTGGTTGTGAACCGATTTCACCTATATTTCGTACATGTCATCAGGGTGTTAAGAAAATATTATATACCGAATTTCATTGAAATCGGTCTAGTAGTTCCTGAGATATGGTTTTTGGTCCATAAGTGGGCGAGGCCACGCCCATTTTCAATTTTTAAAAAAAGCCTGGATGCAGCTTCCTGCTGCAATTTCTTCCGTAAAATTTAGTGTTTCTGACGTTTTTTGTTAGTCGGTTAACGCACTTTTAGTGATTTTCAACATAACCTTTGTATGAGAGGTAGGAGTGGTTCTTATCCGATTTCTTCCATTTTTGAACTGTATATGGAAATGCCTGAAGAAAACGACTCTGTAGAGTTTGGTTGACATAGCTATAGTAGTTTCCGAGATATGTACAAAAAACTTAGTAGGGGCGGGGCTACCCCCACTTTTCCAAAAAAATTGCGTCCAAACATGCCCCTCCCTAATGCGATCCTTTGTTTCAAATTTCGCTTTAATATCTTTGTTTATGGCTTAGTTATGACACTTTATAGGTTTTCGGTTTCCGCCATTTTGTGGGCGTGGCAGTGGGCCGATTTTGCCCATCTTCGAACTTAACCTTCTTATGGAGCCAAGGAATACGTGTACCAAGTTTCATCAAGATATCTCAATTTTTACTCAAGTTACAGCTTGCACGGACGGACGGATAGACGGACGGACGGACGGACAGACGGACGGACAGACGGACGGACAGACAGACATCCGGATTTCGATACTCGTCACCCTGATCACTTTGGTATATATAACCCTATATCTGACTCTTTTAGTTTTAGGACTTACAAACAACCGTTATGTGAACAAAACTATAATACTCTCCTTAGCAACATTGTATGTCAATCAATGAGAAGGGCAGAATTTTCCAGAAGTCCCACAACTCAATGCTAGTCTCTATATCGCCTTCTTATGAGAGACCTAACGGTAATTAATCATTCCAAAGAGTGGTTTTAATTTGAAAATTAGTTAAAGAATAGAAAAAGAGCGAGGAAGTTTATTTGTATTTAATTACAATTGTGTAAAATGTTTCGAATATCGTGAACTTATAGACGAATTCCAAGCAAATAACAGTAATTATTGATTAAAATCAAGCAATTTTAGTTTGTGATCACGCAAAGGTCTAAAAATGACACGCAAGAAATGGAAAAGATATGAAATCAAAATATTTTCATAAGCGAAAGATGATCAATAATAATGGAGATAAAAAGTAGCGCGTAAAGAGTCTGAAAGCCAGACGGCGTTGTCGCGTGCTTCGCTCATTTCTACTGATTGCCTCTAAAAATGCTGCAGCCACATTAGTTAAATTCCTATACTGCTCCACACACATATCGATCGCTCGGCATTTTCGTGCGTCCATCAATATGGGCGACACTGTCGCATGAACATATACTTACTTATGTTTATGTGTGTATAGGTATGCTATACATTAATCGGTCGCCCGTGGCCGTACATATAATTTAGGCGGCGAAAAAATGTAAAATTGTTTATTTTCAAAAACTTAGATACTTTGGCCTTTGCACGCATAAAGGGCAAGAGAACCTTTGCTTATGGTGTTTAGGCGCAACGTACATATGTTTCGAGTGTGTGCTGTGGCGTACTTCGGTCCGCCCGTGTCTGTTCCGAAGCCGTTCGCCAGCGGCTTCTAACAGCAATGCGCTGCTTGGAGTGCACTCGAAAGAGTTTCACTCTCAATTTTAGCTAATTACTGGGTCAAAAATCCGAAATTCAAGTTGTGCTTCAGGTTGTGGCTGCAACAGTGTATGCGTATATGTAGCGTGTAACATAACGGCACGTCTGAGCACTACCGCTAAAGACCATACAATTTTTACTAAGGCAATTTCGATACCATTAATAGTGATTTTTTTGGCTTTCGTTGCCTTTTGCATGCGTGTGTCTTGCTTTGAAGCTGTGTCTCCTTCGGTAATTCCTTGGGGCACATATACTTTTTTATTGCTGTTATATGGGCAGAATTTTCTTCGCCAAGTCAAGTGTTGGATAAAAACAAAAATAGTGACAGGCTTGTGGGTATTTCCAGGTATTTTTTAATTCGATTAACTTGCTGAATGTAAATGATGCCGGCATACATATATGTATTTTTGGCCCAATATATGATTTATAGACTCCAATTAATTTGATGGATTGGACTGTGTGCGTGACGTTTAAAGGACGACTTTGTCGAAATTCAAGAGTTTGCTAAATTACATAGTGTTAAAAAAAAGCTAAAGGAAGCAATAACTCAACTTTTATAAATTTTAATTAAAACTTTTCGCATACAAAAAAAATTGTATGGTCATAAAAATTATTTTTTTTTTCAAAACAACATTTTTTAAGGGGAATAAAGCGTTTTTTGGCCGAGTCTATTTAACCTGTTTTTTTCAATCATTTATTAGTGCGCCTTGATAGCTGGGACAAAGACTCGCAATATTAAAGTGAAGAATTTATAAAGAATTCTCTTTGAAATGAAAAACTAAGTTGAAGGAAGTGTTTTAAAATACCAAGAGTTGTAGTGAAGTAAGAATATCTTGTACAACCATAAGGAAACGCCGGAGATCCGATAAAATTTATACATGTAAATATGTATGTACACTGTGGGCAAGAAATAGTAAGTCTTTTAAATTTAAATTTCGCCTGTAAACCGATTCGTCGAAATATTTTTCTAGGTTGGCATATTGTTGGTCACATTTGTTAAGTGTCAGACATTAAAATAAACACCAATTTAGTATATACGCAATCTTTCCAAGTTCGCTGACTTTTACGATGAGTGAAATACTGAACAAAGAAGTTCCAATGCAATTTGTGGGTGTGATCGACTAGAACTGTTTGGAAATATCATTTCGACCTAAGAAAAGTGATTGGTTCCAAATCACTAAATTTTTCGAGAATAACGTGGCGTTAGGAATGATTTCTTACTACCATGGATGTCATAAAACGATCTGAAAGGTACGGACTAATTCCGACAACAAGGTGAGCTCTAAAGTAAACAGGACTTTTGAATTGAAGTACTTCTGGTTTAAAGCTTCAAATTCGTATGTCGACTAAAACTTTAGGTTCCGCGATTTTTATCGATTTGTCCAGTGAGAGAATTTCATAACATTTGTATTGAAAGTGAAATTATTGGTGTTTGAAGTGTCAGGTGATGTTTAAAGTATCGGCACGAAAATGAGCTTCGAACAAAGAGCCAACATTAAATTTTTGTTCAAAATTTGGTAAAACTTTGCAAAATCTTTCAATTGATGAACAAGTTTATGGCGATGATTGCCTATCCCCAGCAGAGTAATGAGTGCGTTTCAACGTTTTCAAAGTGGTCGTGAAGACATAAATGACCATCCATGGAATTCCATCGAAACTGTGCCTGAATCAAAAATCAGCTGAAATCATCATTGAAATTCATGGAAATGGAATTGAACATCTCTAAAACATCGATTTATCGCATTTTGACTGAACATTTGGGCTTACAAAAGGTGTGTACACGGTTTGTTCCGCACAAATTGACTGACGACCAAAAGTAGCTCAGAATCCAACATTCGAAGGACATCGATTATTTAACCAAAAATCACATTTTAACCATTAACCTCTCCGTATTCACCTGATATGTGGCACCGAGACTTCATTCTTTTCGAAAAATGCATTGCTTCCTAAGAAAGGAAAGCGATATGCAGACAGAGACCTTTCAAAAAGGCTTGCACCGGTGAATACTGGCGGCTATGCAACGGCCAACGAGCTAAAACACTGTTCGTCATGTTGGATCATCGTGCAAAGTCATTAAAGGAGAAGAGAATTATCTGAACAAATAAATTGATTTTTGTCAAAAACCGATATTCTGTTTTTTTTTAAGTCCGTTTACTGGAACACATCCGTATTATGGGTATATGACCAGTTTGAAGAAGCCGTCAAACCAGGTCAAAATGGCGTTAGCGGAGGTTGTCAAATCATTAACAAGGAATATTTGAGTGTTATGCGTCAGTTTGAATTATGTATTGACAACTCTTAATTTTTCCATCACGATAATGCACCGTCGCTAACTGCATTGATTCTTCGTGAGTTTTTTTGCCAAATTTTTACCAATATCGTGCCGAAACCATCAGGCTTGCCTGATAACATACGAGTTCTGCTTATTCGTGCTAAATTCAAACCATCTCTTCGGGGAAACCCGTTTTGAGGCAGTTGAGTCCCTACGTGCATTGAAGGCTATTTTGTAACAGGAATCCACACAACAACTGTTTCGAGGGTTTGAAAAACGTTGCTGCTGGAAACATTTCGATACTTTTACTATCTTTGGTCATAGCAGTATGAATGATTTTAACCATATCCGTCTGTCTGTCCCTTTGTACTTGGAAAACGCGAACTAATCGTCATATTTTTGAGAAATCGATTTGATATTATGCACCCCATTTTTCCCAAGAAGCTTTGCAATTTGTCGGAACCGATATCGGCCAAGAAGAGAGTGTAGCTTCCATACAAACTGAACGATCAGAAGCAAGTGAGCGCATGAAAGTTTTTGATTTGCCAATAGATCTTCGTACGATATTTACCGCGAATTATCGTCCAAGGCAGCGGTACAATTTTGCAAGACATTATTCAGATCGGATCGCTATACCAAATAGTTGCATCAAACTTACTAGATCAGAACGTTGTTGTTGTAGGATGATTTTAGTTGTAAAAGGTATTGTTATTGGTGTATAAACGAAGTTAACGGCTTTTCTTATGTTACAGACGTGTTCTGTTTGTTATATATATTAAACATATTAAATATAAGAAGGATTTAGCTCATGTTCAGAACACATCTTGAAATCAGATGAAATCCTTAGAAGACGACTCTATCACAAACATCCTCAAACTCATTGGCTTCACTACTTAGAAGAGCCTGTTAAGCAATTTTCTAATGGGCGAAAACGGTTTTCCTGTAATAATAGATAACCCGTCAAATGTTTATCAAACATTTTGCTTACAATCGATTCCATTAGGTTTTTAAAACATACACATATTCTTTCACTCATGTCAGCAAGTCGAGCTTGGCTTCAATGGATTGCCCATATACATATGTACATTGTGAGTAATCTGCAAACAGGAATCCACACAACAATGGTGGTCAGTTCGTGGATATATCGTAGTTGGCATAATTGCCATTTGCTTGCAGCTTTGTTTTTGCCGCAGTCGCGACCAATTCACCTACAATTGTTTGCACTTAAGATTTACACATGATTTGATCAGGCAGAAGGGCTTACAGTGGTCTGCATTGTTCATTCAGGCTACTTCAGTAGCTCCTAGCTGTTACTCTGGTTTTGCTCGTTTGTTGATTTATTCTTTGAACCGCCAGTGCTGTACTGCAACACATTTACAAGTCAGCATTTGCGATATTTGCAAAAGAATATATTGAATTTATACATTGAGACATACATGAATTCAATGTAATAATAAAAGGCTAAATTCCAGTCAAGAGACCTAATTTTCGATCACTTTTTGCAGCAATTCCGGCCGTATGCCAACAATAATTCGTCGAATATTATCCTCCAAGGCGTCAATTGTTTCAGACTTATCTGACTAGACAAGCTACTTTACCTAACCCACTCAAGAAATAGTGCAGCGATGTTAAATCAGACGAACTTGGAGGTCTCGTCACAGGCCCACGGCGCGGGTTAACGTGCTCACCAAAAGCATTCCTCAGTAAATCGATTGTTTCGTTAGCTGTCTGGTATGTCACGACGTTTTGTTGGAACCAAAGGTCGCCCACATCAATATCCTTCAACTCAGGCACGAAAAAGTCACCAATTATGGCTCTATGGCGTTCCCCATTGACAGTAATATTATGGCCGGCTTCATGTTTGAAGAAATATGGCACACAAAAAAGCGCGCATGATGGTCGTTCGGCTTCAATTCTTTCACGAGTTGAATTTTGTAAGCCCGTAAACCAAAGTAAAATCTTCCATAAAGTGGATTGCCACATCTTCAATTGTTGCGCACGATTGCAGGTGGACTCTTCGGGTGTTCTTCTATGCTCTACTTTAATAGCTTTTGCTAACTTCGGTGCATTTTTCACTAAACTATACGGCTCGCGTAAGCGGTTTCTACGACAGTAAAGAAGAAGAAGAATATACGTGGTTCGCTACTGACACATGGTTGCTGGAGTTACTGACATTACTGGGCGATTATATCGACCCAATATGAGACGAATGCGCGAACCGAACCGTTATTTTGGTAATAAATTTGCACGATTTGCAAAAGTTGCGAAGTAACCATGTTCATTATGAAAGGGAAAATCCAATTGAGTATAAATCAAGTAGCAGTGAAAATGACCAACACCGAAAAAGAAAACCACACGTCTAAAACAATTGCTGTTACTTAACTGCACTGAATGATGACGCCTTATATCTACATGCTGCTGTCAAAATTTCCGTCGAATAGACTCGCAATTTTGTTTTTACATTAAGTGGACGGTCAAAGTGGAGAATGAACTATATTGATCAGTGATTCGATTCTTTTTTATGGAATGAAGTTGGCGCAGTGACTTCGAAGAGCGATTGAATGTTACTTATAGTGACTATTCGTTTTAAAAAATAAGTTTAACGAGGTTCCACGTGCAAGGGACTTTGAAAGCAGGTTTTCGTGACAAAACTTTACGATCTCGAACAGACCGCTAACTGAACTGCTGCGATAACTATGTACTGTACTGTATGTAGGCTATTATGGAAATTATCGGAATTGAGCTTAAAGGAATCATGTTTTATTCTCTGAACAGGGTTTGCCACGAAGTTGGTAGCACGCAAAAGGAAACGTCGGAGATCCCATAGAATATAAATAAATATATGATCAACATGGTGAGCTGAGTCAATAGAGGCATATCCGTATATCCGTCTGTCTGTATACAAATACGCGAACTGGTCCTTGATGTTTTTGAGAAATAGTTCTCAAATTTTGCTCCTGTTCTTTTTCCTCAAAAAAGCTGCTCATTTATCGGAACCGCCGATATCGCATCGCTACAGTAGTATATAGCTGCAGATAAAATCTATTTATATGCTATAAGAAATGCAGCTGTAAAGGGTATTAAAGTTTCGGTTTCACCAACGTTTTTTCTTGTTTATGTTTAAAATTCATATACATATATAAAGCAAGATGTAAAATAAAATAAATACCAGCAAAATGTTTAAAACAAAATTTTGAGTATACTGTGAGCGTCAAAAATAAGTAAACAGCAGTTCTATCAATATTAAAGTGTTTTTAACAACGCAGTGTTTAATGCAACAATAAAAAGTTGTATTGCAGAATTCAAGGCTTACATTATAAGAGCTTAATTTAGTATAAATAATAAACAAAAATTAAACACAGCCAAAAATAATTCACATAAACTAAAAATACTCTCATTTTTTCGTGTCAAAAAAAGGTAAAACAGTAGCAACAACCGATTGATTTTAACTTAATACTTATTTCGGGGAAGCGCCAAATATCCTTTGAATACCATTACTATCCTAGAGAGTGAGTATAGTAAAACATATTTTTTTATATCATTATGTTATTTTTTTGAGGTTGTTGCTAAAATATCAATATTTGTAATGGGTAAGCGAACGACCACTGAAACGGTTGAAAAGCTCATATTAGACTTGCATAAAAAAAAGATAAATCTTTGCGCGAAATTGGAGAAATAGATGGAAGACACTATTGCACAAAAAAAAAATATTGATAAACATGGTACACATAAGACTGTTGAAAATTTGTCACGGCCGAGACGACCAAAGCGCCTTACTGACACTGAAGCGCGATAAATAGTACGGGAAGTAAAAACAAATCTAGCTTCAAACGCTGCTCAAATATCAAAAGATATAGCGGAGACATCGGGTAAACCAGTAAGTGCCAGTACAATCAGGATAACTTTGCACAAAAGCGGTTTGCATGGACGAGCACCCCGGCATCAAAAAACAATGTAAT
>NW_026090331.1:0-15843 GCF_024586455.1 Bactrocera neohumeralis
GGGCATCAGTGACTAGATCACCTTTGGGGGTTCTACAGGAATACGCTCCGGTCTTGAAACCTCCCGTAAGCCGCCGCATTTTTTCGTAGAATTTTCGAGCATTACCCCTTTCGGCCTGCTCTTCGTATTCACGCATTTCGGCCTCCTTCTTTTTCTGTCTACAAATGCGTCTCGCTTCCCTCTTCAACTCTCGGTATCTATCCATCCCGCACGTGTTGTGGTCGATCGTAACATTTGCGAGGTAGGCAGCCTGTTTTCTCTCCGCTGCGACACGGCACTCCTCGTCGTACCAGCTGTTCTCTGTACGTAAGGTGTTTGAAATGCCGTCCCACAGTTCCTACCGAGTTGTTGACGAGTGCTCTTAGAAACGGGAGTGCAAGCCAGTAGAGAATCGTTCAGCTGTCTGTTGTGATTGCAGCTTTTCGACGTCGAACCTTCCTTGTGTTTGTTGGCGTGCGTTTTTCGCTGCACAGAGGCGAGTGCGAATTGTAGCTGCAACAAGATAGTGGTCCGAGTCGATGGTAGGACCTCGGAGCGCACGCACATCCAAAACACTGGAGACGTGTCTTCCGTCAACCACAACATGATCGATCTGGTTGGTAGTTTTCGATCCGGAGACAGCCAGGTAGCTTGATGAATCTTCTTATGCTGGAATCTAGTACTACAGATAACCATATTTCGGGCCCCGGCGAAGTCGATCAGCCTAACCCATTTGGGGATGTTTCATCGTGAAGGCTGAATTTACCGACCGTAGAGCCAAATATACCTTCTTTGCCCACCCTGGCGTTAAAGTCGCCAAGCACGATTTTGACATCGTGGCGGGGGCAGCTCTCATAAGCGCGCTCCAAGCGCTCATAGACAGCATCTTTGGTCACATCGTCCTTCTCTTCCGTCGGGGCGTGGGCGCAAATCAGCGATATGTTGAAGAACCTCGCTTTGATGCGGATTGTGGCTAGACGTTCATTCACCGGAGTGAATGATAGTACTCGGCGACGAAGTCTCTCTCCCACCACGAATCCCACACCAAACTTGCACTCCTTTATATGGCCACTGTAGTAAATGCTACAAGGTCTTTGTCCTTGTCCCATCCATCGCATTTCTTGGACGGCGGTGATGTCAGCCTTTATTTTCACGAGGACATCAACCAGCTGGGCAGCGGCACCTTCCCAATAAAGGGACCGGACATTCCAGGTGCATGCCCTTAAATCGTAGTCCTTATTTCGTTTGCCGTGGTCGTCATCAAAAGGGGGGTCTCTCATCCGAGGCTGGTTGTTACTGTTCATTGGGGGTGTTTTTTTACGTGCCGGGTCCCAAACCCAGCGCACAACCCTATGTAGGGGATGTTTCGCCTTCTCACTTTAGCTCGCCTTCAAACGGATGTTCTTACGCTACCCAGAGGATACTTGTCAAAGACCGGAAGTAGTGAGCTGCTTGAGTCATATGTAAAAGAATCGTTTCTGGCCACTCCCAAGTGAATGGCGATCAGAGAACTTTCCTCACTTGCGTGAACTTCTACACATGACTCCATCCTCCAAACCATTAGTTTAACATATTTAAGTTAATTAACCTCCTTCATCTTACTGAAGTGGACATAAAGCCATAACGGCAGTGCATTTGGAAGGATTCCACAATCTTATATTAAGGTATAAAGTCGAATTTCTTGTATATGCACATTTAGTAATCGATATTGAGTTGCTGCAAATCATTAATTTAACATATTTAAGTCAATTTACCTTCTTCATCTTACTGAAGTGGACATAAAGCCATAAAGGCTGTGCATTTGGAAGTATTCTACAATCTTATATTAAGGTATAAAGAAGATTTTCTTGAATATACACATTTAGCAATCGATAGTGGGTTGCTCCAAATCATTAATTCAACATATTTAAGTTAATTAACCTTCTTCATCATAGTGAAGTGGACATAAAGCCATAACGGCAGTGCATTTGGAAGATTCCACAATCTTATATTAAGGTATAAAGTCGATTTTTTTGTATATACACATTAAGCAATCGATATTGAGTTGCTTTAAATCATAAGTTTTACATATTTAAGTTAATTAACCTTCTTCATCTTAATGAAGTTGACATAAGGACATAACGGATGTGCCTTTGGAAGAATTTCATAATCTTATATTAAGCTATAAAGTCGATTTTCTTGTACATACACATTTAGCAATTGATATTGAATTGCTTCAAATCATTTACTTCACTTATTTAAGTTAATTAACATTTTTCAACTTACTGAAGTGGACATAAAGCCATAACGGCAGTGCATTTGGAAGAATTCCACAATCCTATGTTATGGTATAAAGTCGATTTTCTTGTACATACACACTTAGGAATCGGCGTTGAGCTGTTTCAAATCATTAGTTTAACATATATAAGTTATTTATTCTTCTTCAGTTTACTGAAGTTGACATAAAGCCATAACGGCAGTGCATTTGGAAGAATTCCACAATCTTATATTAAGGTATATATAAATAAAAATGAATCGTCCAAATATTTGTACGCGCAAAACTCAATAACGACTGGACCAATTTGGCCAATTATTTTTCTTAAATATTCGTTGAAGTTCAGATATGCTTTTTACGGCGAGAAAAATTCGAATAATTTTCGGAAAACCCCTAAAAACAGCCCTTTTCTTTTCCCCATACAAACGTTACATATGTACATACATATGTATGTATGTATGTTAGTAACACTAAGAGAACGGTTGAACCAATCGTGATGAAATTTTTAAAGGTTGTTTTTTGTGGATCGGGCAAGGTTTAGAAACAAATACCTTATACTTTTCATGAGGAGAAGTCGGAAAATTGGACAATTCCAAAAAGTAACATTTTCCATACACATTTTTTTCAATTTTTGTTTGTTTTGTTTTTCAATATTTTGATTTGTAAATTATTTGAATCGTTCAATTGCGGGCGCTTGCTTTTTTGTTCCGGCTATCCAAATTAAAAATTATTGAAAATTATTCAGTGGAAACTTTATGTGTGTTTCACACAATGTGATCAATTGCATATTGAAATTTGTTACGAAGCCACGAAGAGCTCGCCGTAATATCGGTCGGCGTTCTTTTTGCCATCAACGTATGGCAGCCCGAGGAAAGGCAAGAAGTACACCCAAAATGCGATGACATATGTGCGGAATTATGGATCGCGGTCAATTAGCTAGCGATCGTCGATATAACGATATTAAACAATAGCTGCGACTTATTAAACATGGTATATAGCTGTTAGATGCGAATATTTTCAGTTGAGTAGCAAAAAAGAGGTTTGCCGCACGCACACATTCTTCTTTGGATGCGGATGGTGATTACACCAGATCAAATTGATGAAATCATTTCAGCGGAAATTCCTGATTCAGAGATAGATCCAGAATTATACGAAGTGGTGAAAACCAATATGGTTCATGGACTTTGGGAACCTTACAATCCCACATTGGTTTGTATGTCTGACAATAAATGCACGAACCACTACTCGATGTGTTTTTCTTTCGGAAACGGAAATGGGAAATGATGGATATTCACTGTATCGGCGTCGCTCACCAGACGACAATGGCAGAATATTTAGCATTTAGAGGCGTGAATATCGACGTTAACAACACATCGAAGTTGAAAACTCATGGATCGTACCATATTCGCCACTTTTGTCTAATTCACATTCAAAACTCATGTCAATGTTGAATATTGCAGATTGGTGAAATCGATCAAATACGTTTGCAAGTACGTCACCAAAGAAAGCAACATAGCGGTTATTGGCCTTGAACGATATGAGATCAGCAGTATCAAATGGGTCGATATGTGAACTGCAATAAAGCGCTTTGTAGGATATTTACTTTTGCAATTCATGAAAGTTTTCCGACTGTTGTGCGTCTCGCGGTTCAACTTCATTTAAGTCATTGCGTATTGTGGATGGTACAGTGTGTGCAACTTTTTGAGAAGCATGCCAGCAGTTGCATTTGCTGGAACATGATAATCACTGGAAACAGACAAAGGACAATCCAATAATTACTTCGCATGCCACTGAAATTCGCATACTTTTCGCGAAGATCATTTCGACTTATCAGCCTTCAAATTCGCGTTAATTATGGGATACGAAAAAATGACATTGCCGATGATATTTTACATTGTATGCGCTAAGAATTGGAAATGGGCGAATTTCGGTTGATACTTCCAGTGGTTTGATATCAATTTCACCTCCCGTTTGTCAATTCACTTCAACGGAAGATGAACTCATCACGAAGGTTTATCCGAACATTGGCCATATTATCGTAAATGCTTGCTTGACGTGCGCGTGAATGCGTGCACGCGCAATTTTAGCTGCCAAAAATACCGACGTTAATGACTTAAACTTGAACATTCAAAGTCAAATTCCGGGAGGTTTGCGCTCATATAAATCGATCGGTCGTCTTGACAATGAAGACGACGCCGTGAATTATACAGTGGAATTTCTAAATTCTTTGAAGAGGATTGGTATGCCCCAGCATCATTTGTGTCTGGATCTGTCATTATTATGTTTCACAATCTTCATGCGCCGAAACTGTGTAATGGAACCGGACTGATTATGACGCAGTTATCGAATACAAGGGACAGCCATTTCAGTTCAAACGTATTCAATTTCCAGGGAAAATTGCCTTTGCGTTGACAATCAACAGGACACAAGGAAATCGGGAAATGTTATGTTTTTCACACGGCCAGATATATGTGGCGTGTTGACGAGTTGGAAATCCCTCTTCTCTGTACATTTACGTACCAGAACAGAAATCAAAAAATTATGTTTATTAAGAAGCGCTACATTAAAAAAAAAGCAGAAAAATCATAAATAAATCATTTTCGACACAATGTAATTTCAACTTTTTTCCATTTCAAAACACATAACTTCATGCAGGACAACGGCTGCGGGGTTAGCTAGTTAAGGTATAAATTCGATTTTCTTGTATATACACATTTAGCAATCGATATTGAGTTGCTCCAAATCATACATAAGTTTAACATATTTAAGTTTATTAACCTTCTTCATATTACTGAAGTTGACATAAAGCCATAACTGTAGTGCATTTGGAAGAATTCCACCATCTTATATTAAGGTATAAAGTCGATTTTCTTGTATATACACTTTTAACAATCGATAGTGAGTTGCTCCAAATCATTAATTAAACATATTTAAGTTAAGTAACCTTCTTCATCATAGTAAAGTGGACATAAAGCCGTAACGGCAGTGCAATTGGAAGAATTCCACAATCTTTTATTAAGGTATAAATTCGATTTTCTTGTACATACACACTTAGGAATCGACATTAAGTTGCTTCAAATCATTAGTTTAACATATTTAAGTTAATTACCCTTCTTCAGCTTACTGAAGTTGACATAAAGCCATGACGGCAGTGCATTTGGAAGAATTCCACAATCTTATATTAAGGTATAAAGTCGATTTTCTTGTATATGCACATTTAGCAATCGATATTGAGTTGCTGCAAATCATTAACTTAACATATTTAAGTTAATTTGCCTTCTTCATCTTACTGAAGTGGACATAAAGCCATAACGGCAGTGCATTTGGAAGAATTCCACAATCTTATGTTAAGGTATAAAATCGATTTTCTTGTATATACACAATTAGCAATCGATATTGAGTTGCTTCAAATTATTTACTTCACTTATTTAAGTTAATTAACCTTCTTCATATTACTGAAGTGGACATAAAGCCATAACGGCAGTGGATTTGGAAGAGTTCCACAATCTTATATTAAGGTATAAAGTCGATTTTCGTGTATATACACATTTAGCAATCGATATTGTGTTGCTGCAAATCATTAGCTTAACAAACTTAAGTTAATTATTCTTCTTCAGCTTACTGAAGTTGACATAAGGCCATAACGGCTGTGCATTTGGAAGAATTTCATAATCTTATATTAAGCTATAAAGCCGATTTTCTTGTATATACACATTTAGCAATCGGTACATTCTTCATCTTACTGAAGTGGACATAAGAAGCTTCTAAAGTCGGCAATTACCCGGAGCAAAAAGACATGTTTTGAGAAGCTCTGTAAAGAAGCAAACATTGACCCTTGGTGAACTGCTTACAAAATCTGTATGTCAAGATTTAAAAATAAGCAGCAGCAACCGAAAGATGCAATTTTTATGGGAAAAGTCGTCGAAACATTATTCCCGAAACACGACCAGATTTCATATGGCAAGCGACAAAACGAAGCTGCAGAGTCACCCCCTTTAGTCACAGAAGAAGAGCTCCTGGCCATAGCAAAGAAAATAAAAAACAACAAAGCACCTGGATTAGATGGCATACCTAATAGAGCTTTGAAGGAAGCTGTTAGCTCAAAACCTCAACTGTTTGCTAAAATGTACAAAGCTTGTATAAAGGAAGAGGTATTCGCCGACTCGTGGAAAGTACAACGTGTGGTTCTGCTCCCAAAACCAAAGAAACCACCTGAAGAACCTTCATCGTACCGACCTTTGTGTATGCTCGACACAATGGGTAAGGTGTACGAAAGTATAATACGAAACCGCTTGGAGTTAGTAATCCAGAAAGCCGGCGGACTATCAGAGAGACAATACGGCTTTATAAAAAAGAGATCTACAATTGACGCACTACGAGAAGTTGTCGATACTGCGAAAAGTGCAGTAAGTGGGAAAAGATGGATAGGTGGCACGAAAAAGTACTGCGCACTGATCACCCTGGATGTCAAGAATGCGTTCAACACGGCAAAATGGGCTCACATAATCGAAGCCCTGGAAAAAATTCGCGCCCCAGAATACCTCATAAACATTAAAACGAGTTATTTTAAAAATAGAAGGCTTATTTATGATACGAACGAAGGAGCCAAGAGCTACTCTATCTCGAATGGAGTACCCCAAGGGCCAGTGTTAGACCCGCTGTTATGAAACCTCATGTATGCCGTGGTGCTAAGAAGGCAGCAACCAAAAGATGTGAAACTAATAGCATATGCGGACGATCTCATGGTGGTAGCAGTGGCAAAACAATTAGTCGACCTAAGAAGCAAATGTAATGAGTGCGTAAATGATCTACGGCACTGGTTCTCTTCTGTGAGTCTGGAACTGGCGGAGCAAAAAACTGAAGTTTTATTTATAAGCACCAGAAAGGTAGAGGAACAAATAGAGCTCACCATAGGGGAGTGCGAGATTACTTCGCAGAAGCAGGTGAAGTATCTGGGGGTAATATTAGATTCTAAACTAAAATTCAAAGAACACCTGGAGTATTCCTCCAGTAAAGCAAACAAAATTTAAAATGCACTATCGAGAATGATAACCAATACAGGCTGTGTGCGTTCCAGCCGGCGATTCTTAATAGCGAAAGCAATGAGTTCCGTAATACTGTACGCAGCACCAGTATGGATACAGGCAATGAATATAAAAGCGTATGCTAAACAAATAATTGCAGTGCATAGGCTTTCTGCAATTCGAGTAATAAGTGCTTTCCGGACTACATCAACTGACGCTGCTGAAGTATTAGCCAGCATGCTGCCCATTGACATCCAAGGAGATGAACTCGAGCGTTTATATCATCTATCAGTGCCTAAAACAGTATCGGCAAAGACAGAGGAGAGGAACAAGAGCATTAAAATGTGGCAGGAGCGGTGGAATTCCTCATCCAAAGGGCGTTGGACCCACCGACTTATACCGGACATCCACTCTTGGATTGATAGACGACATGGGGACTTAGACTTTTATCTGACCCAAATACTTAATGGACATGGGTGATTTAGAAGTTACCTTTTCAGATTCCACATTGACATTAGTCCGAACTGTCCGACGTGCACAGAGCATATAGAAGACTCTGGACATGTATTATTTTATTGCCCTAGATTTTCAAATCCAAGGGAAAAACTAAAAACCACACTCGGTGGTAGTTTTACAGTCGATAATTTAACGACACCCATGTGTCAGTCGACTGATAAATGGAAAGCTGTCAGCGAAGCGTCAGCATCCATAAAGACAAAACTGAGACTTTTTGAACAAATTAGGCGTCCGTCAGTCCGCGCGATACAAGAGACTTAAATGTCCTGTCCCTCCCACGAAGTAATACTTAATCGGTGGTCCCGTGGGAGAGTCCTGAGTTGGGAGTAGGTTAGATTTAGCGGATTAAAGTTCCGCACTCCGGCTTTCGATGTTTCCCAGTACTATACAAAAAAAAACAAAAAAAAGTGGACATAAAGCAATAACGGCAGTGCATTTGGAAGAATTCCACAATCCTATATTAAGGTATAAAGTCGATTTTCTTGTATATACATACTTAGGAATCGACATTGAGCTGCTTCAAATCATTAGTTTAACATACTTAAGTTAATTATTCTTCCTCAGCTTACTGAAGTTGACATAAGGCCATAACGGCTGTGCATTTGGAAGAATTTCATAATCTTATATTAAGCTATAAAGACGATTTTCTTGTATATACACATTTAGCAATCGATATTGAGTTTCTTCAAATCATTAATTTAACATATTTAAGTTAATTATCCTTCTTCATTCTTACTGAAGTGGACATAGAGCTATAACGGCAGCGCATTTGGAAGAATTCCACATCCTTATATTAAGGTATAAAGTCGCTTTTCTTGTATATACACATTTAGCAATCGATATTGAGTTGCTGCAAATCATCAATTTAACATATTTAAGTCAATTAACCTTCTTCATCTTACTAAAGTGGACATAAAGCCATAACGGCAGCGCATTTGGAAGAATTCCACATCCTTATATTAAGGTATAAAGTCGATTTTCTTGTATATACAAATTTGGCAATCGATATTGAGTTGCTTCAAATCATTAGTTAAACATATTTAAGTTAATTTACCTTCTTCATCTTACTAAGGTGGACATAATTCCATAACGGCAGTGCATTTGGAAGAATTTCACAATCCTGTATTATGGTATAAAGTCGATTTTCTTGTATATACACTCTTTGGAATCGACATTGAGTTTCTTCAAATTATTTACTTCACTTATTTGAGTTAATTATCCTTCTTCATCTTACTGAACTTGACATTAGCCCATAACGGCAGCGCATTTGGAAGAATTCCACATCCTTATATTAAGGTATAAAGTCGATTTTCTTGTATATACACATTTAGCAATCGATATTGAGTTGCTGCAAATCATCAATTTAACATATTTAAGTTAATTAACCTTCTTCATCTTACTGAAGTGGACCTTAAGCCATAACGGTAGCGCATTTGGAAGGATTCCACATCCATATATTAAGGTATAAAGTCGATTTTCTTGTATATACACATTTGACAATCGCTATTGAGTTGCGTCAAATTATTTACTTCACTTATTTAAGTTAACTAACCTTCTTCATCTTACTGAAATGGACATAAAGCCATAACGGCAGCGCATTTGGAAGAATTCCACAATCTTATATTTAGGTATAAAGTCGATTTTCTTGTTTATACACATTTAGCAATCGATATTGAATTACTGCAAATGATTAGTTCAACATATTTAAGTTAATTAACCATCTTCATCTTACTGAAGTGGACCTAAAGCCATAACGGCAGCGCATTTGGAAGAATTCCACATCCTTATATTAAGGTATAAAGTCGATTTTCTTGTATATACAAATTTGGCAATCGATATTGAGTTGCGTCAAATTATTTCCTTCACTTATTTAAGTTAATTAACCTTCTTCATATTACTGAAGTTGACATAAAGCCATAACGGCAGTGCATTTGGAAGTATTCCACATCCTTATATTAAGGTATAAAGTCGATTTTCTTGTATATACACATTTGGCAATCGATATTGAGTTGCTACAAATCATTAGTTTAACATATTTAAGTTAATAAATAAACTTTCTACATTTTACTGAAGTGGACATAAAGCCACAACGGCAGTGCATTTGGGAGAAATCCACAATCTTATATTAAGGTATAAAGTCGATTTTTTTCTATAAACACATTTAGCAATCGATTGTGAGTTGCTACAAATCAATAATTCTACATATTTAAGTTAATTAACCTTCTTCATCATAGTGAGGTGGACATAAAGCCAAAACGGCAGTGCATTTGGAAGAACTCCACAATATCATATTAAGGTATAAAGTCGATTTTCATCTATATACACATTTAGCAATCGATACTGAGGTGCTCCAAATCATTAGTTTAACATTGTTAAGTTAATTAACCTTGTTCATGTTACTGAAGTGGACATAAAGCCACAACGGCAGTGCATTTGGAAGAATTCCACAATGTGATGTTAGGATATAAAGTCGATTTTCTTGTATATACACATTTAGCAATCGATGTTGAGTTGCTTCAAATCATTAATTTAACATATCTAAGTTAATAAATAAAGTTTCTACATTTTACTGAAGTGGACATAAAGCCACAACGGCAGTGCATTTGGGAGAAATCCACAATCTTATATAAAAGGTAAAAAGTCGATTTTCTTGTATATACATATTTAGCAATTGCTATTGAGTTGCGTGAAATTATTTACTTCACTTATTTAGGTTAATTAACCTTGTTCATGTTACTGAAGTGGACATAAAGCCATAACGGCAGTGCATTTGGAAGAATTCCACAATCTTATATATAGATATAAAGTCGATTTTCTTGTATATACAAATTTGGCAATCGATATTGAGTTGCTGCAAATAATTAGTTTAACATATTTAAGTTAATTTACCTTCTTCATTTTACTGATGTGGACATAAAGCCATAACGGCTGTGCATTTGGAAGTATTCCACAATCTTATATTAAGGTATAAAGTCGATTTTCTTGTATATACACATTTGGCAATCGATGTTGAGTTGCTTCAAATCATTAATTTAACATATTTAAGTTAATAACCTTCTTCATTTTACTGAAGTGGACATAAAGCCACAACGGCAGTGCATTTGGAAGAAATCCACAATCTTATATAAAAGGTATAAAGTCGATTTTCTTGTATATACATATTTGGCAATTGCTATTGAGTTGCGTGAAATTATTTACTTCACTTATTTAGGTTAATTAACCTTGTTCATGTTACTGAAGTGGACATAAAGCCATAACGGCAGTGCATTTGGAAGAATTCCACAATCTTATAATAAGGTATAAAGTCGAATTTCTTGTATATGCACATTTGGCAATCGATATTGAGTTGCTGCAAATAATTAGTTTAACATATTTAAGTTAATTTACCTTCTTCATCTTACTGATGTGGACATAAAGACACAACGGCAGTGCATTTGGAAGAATTCCACAATCTTATATTAAGGTATAAAGTCGATTTTCTTGTACATGCACATTTAGCAATCGCTATTGAGTTGCGTTAAATTATTTGCCTCACATATTTAAGTTAATTAACCTTGTTCATGTTACTGAAGTGGACATAAAGCCATAACGGCAGTGCATTTGGAAGAATTCCACAATCTTATATATAGATATAAAGTCGATTTTCTTGTATATACAAATTTGGCAATCGATATTGAGTTGCTGCAAATAATTAGTTTAACATATTTAAGTTAATTTACCTTCTTCATCTTACTGATGTGGACATAAAGCCATAACGGCTGTGCATTTGGAAGTATTCCACAATCTTATATTAAGGTATAAAGTCGATTTTCTTGTACATGCACATTTAGCAATCGCTATTGAGTTCCGTTAAATTATTTGCCTCACATATTTAAGTTAATTAACCTTGTTCATGTTACTGAAGTGGACATAAAGCCATAACGGCAGTGCATTTGGAAGAATTCCACAATCTTATATATAGATATAAAGTCGATTTTCTTGTATATACAAATTTGGCAATCGATATTGAGTTGCTGCAAATAATTAGTTTAACATATTTAAGTTAATTTACCTTCTTCATCTTACTGATGTGGACATAAAGCCACAACGGCAGTGCATTTGGAAGAATTCCACCTTCTTATATTTAGGTATAAAGTCGATATTCTTGCATATACACATTTAGCAATCGATGTTGAGTTGCTTCAAATAAATATTTTAACATACTTAAGTTAATTAACCTTCTTCATCTTACTGAAGTGGACATAAAGCCACAACGGCAGTGCATTTGGGAGAAATCCACAATCTTATATAAAAGGTATAAAGTCGATTTTCTTGTATATACATATTTGGCAATCGCTATTGAGTTGCGTGAAATTATTTACTTCACTTATTTAGGTTAATTAACCTTGTTCATGTTACTGAAGTGGACATAAAGCCATAACGGCAGTGCATTTGGAAGAATTCCACAATCTTATATATAGATATAAAGTCGATTTTCTTGTATATACAAATTTGGCAATCGATATTGAGTTGCTGCAAATCATTAATTTAACATATTTAAGTTAATATACCTTCTTCATCTTACTGAAGTGGACATAAAGCCATAACGGCTGTGCATTTGGAAGTATTCCACAATCTTATATTTAGGTATAAAGTCGATTTTCTTGTATATGCACATTTAGCAATCGATATTGAGTTTCTTCAAATCATTTAGTTTAACATATTTAAGTTAATTAACCTTGTTCATCTTACTGAAGTGGACATAAAGCCATAACGGCAGTGTATTTGGAAGAATTCCACAATCTTATATATAGATATAAAGTCGATTTTCTTGTATATACAAATTTGGCAATCGATAGTGAGTTGCTCCAAATCATTAATTCAACATATTTAAGTTAATTAACTTTCTTCATCATAGTGAAGTGGACATAAAGCCAAAACGGCAGTGCATTTGGAAGAATTCCACAATCTTATATTAAGGCATAAAGTCGATTTTCTTGTATATACACATTTAGCAATCGCTATTGAGTTGCGTTAAATTATTTGCCTCACATATTTAAGTTAATTAACCTTGTTCATGTTACTGAAGTGGACATAAAGCCATAACGGCAGTGTATTTGGAAGAATTCCACAATCTTATATTTAGATATAAAGTCGATTTTCTTGTATATACAAATTTGGCAATCGATATTGAGTTGCTGCAAATAATTAGTTTAACATATTTAAGTTAATTTACCTTCTTCATCTTACTGATGTGGACATAAAGCCATAACGGCTGTGCATTTGGAAGTATTCCACAATCTTATATTAAGGTATAAAGTCGATTTTCTTGTATATACACATTTGGCAATCGATAGTGAGTTGCTCCAAATCATTAATTCAACATATTTAAGATAATTAACCTTCTTCATCTTACTGAAGTGGACATAAAGCCAAAACGGCAGTGCATTTGGAAGAATTCCACAACCTTATATTAAGGTATAAAGTCGTTTTTTTTGTATATACACATTTAGCAATCGCTATTGAGTTGCGTCAAATCATTTACTTCACATATTTAAGTTAATTAACCTTGTTCATCTTACTGAAGTGGACAGAAATTTAGATATAAGGTCGATTTTCTTGCATATACACATTTAGGAATCGATACTGAGTTGCTTCAAATCATAAGTTTAACATATTTAAGTTAATTACCTTCTTCATCTTACTGATCTTGACATAAAGCCATAACGGTAGTGCATTTGGAAGAATTCCACAATCTTATATTTAGATATAAAGTCGATTTTCTTGTATATTCACATCTAGGAATCGATATTGAGTTTCTTCAAATCATTAGTTTAACACATTTAAGTTAATTAGCCTTTTTCATTTTACTGAAGTGGACATAAAGCCATAACGGCAGTGCATTTGGAAGAATTCTACAATCTTATATTTAGATATAAAGTCGATTTTCTTGTATGTACACTCTTTGGAATCGATATTGAGTTTCTTCATATCATTTACTTCACTTATTAACATTCTTCATCTTGCTGAAGTTGACATAAAGCCATAACGGCAGCGCATTTGGAAGAATTTCACATTTTTATATTAAGGTATAAAGACGATTTTCTTGTATATACACACTTAGTAATCGATATTGGGTTGCTTTAAATCATTAATTTAACATATTTGAGTTAATTAACCTTCCTCAACTTACTGAAGTTGACATAAAGCTATAACGGCAGTGCATTTGGAAGAATTCTTCAATCTTATATTTAGATACAAAAGTCGATTTTCTTGTATGTGCACTCTTTGGAATCGATATTTGGATGTTTCAAATCATTTACTTCAGTTATTTAAGTTAATTAACATTCTTCATCTTGCTGAAGTTGACATAAAGCCATAACGGCAGTGCATTTGGAAGAATTCCACATCCTTATATTAAGGTATAAAGTCGATTTTCTTGTCTATACACATTTGGCAATCGATATTGAGTTGCTTCAAATTATTTTCTTCACTTATTTAAGTTAATTAACCTTCTTCATCTTACTAAAGTGGACATAAAGTTATAACGGCAGTGCATTTGGAAGAATTCCACAATCTTATATTAAGGTATAAAGTCGATTTTCTTATATATACACATTTAGCAATCGATATTGAGTTGCGTTAAATCATTTACTTCACTTATTTAAATTAATTAACCTTCTTCATCTTACTGAAGTGGATATAAAGCCATAACGGCAGAGCATTTGGAAGAATTATACAAACTTATATTAAGGTATAAAGTCGATTTTCTTGTATATACACATTTACTGATATTGAATTGCTCCAAATCATAAGTTTGACATATTTAAGATAATATATAAACCTTCTACATTTTACTGAAGTGGACATAAAGCCATAACGGCAGTGCATTTGGGAGAAATCCACAATCTTATATTAAGGTATAAAGTCGATTTTCTTGTATATACACATTTAGCAATCGATATTGAGTTGCTTCAAACCATTAATTTAACATATTTAAGTTAATTAACCTTCTTCATCTTACTGAAGTGGACATAAAGCCATAACGGCAGTGCATTTGGAAGAATTCCACAATCTTATATTAAGGTATAAAGTCGATTTTCTTGTATATACACATTTAACAATCGATATTGAGTTGCTTCAAACCATTAATTTAACATATTTAAGTTAATTAACCTTCTTCATCTTACTGAAGTGGACATAAAGCCATAACGGCAGCGCATTTGGAAGAATTCCACATTCTTATATTAAGGTATAAAGTCGATTTTCTTGTATATATACATTTAAAAATCGATATTGAGTTGCTTCAAATCATTACTTTAACATATTTAAGTTAATTAACCTTCTTCATATTACTGAAGTGGACACAAAACCATAACCCTATATTAAGGTATAAAGTCGATTTTCTTGTATATACACATTTAGCAATCGATATTGAGTTGCTTCAAACCATTAATTTAACATATTTAAGTTAATTACCCTTCTTCATCTTACTGAAGTGGACATAAAGCCATAACGGCAGTGCATTTGGAAGAATTCCACAATCTTATATTTAGGTATAAAGTCGATTTGCTTGTATATACACATTTAGTAATCGATGTTGAGTTGCTTCAAATCATTAATTCAACATATTGAAGTTAATTAACCTTCTTCATCTTACTGAAGTGGACATAAAGCCATAACGGCAGTGCATTTGGGAGAAATCCACAATCTTATATTAAGGTATAAATTCGATTTTCTTGTATATACACATTTAACAATCGATATTGAGTTGCTTCAAACCATTAATTTAACATATTTAAGTTAATTAACCTTCTTCATCTTACTGAAGTGGACATAAAAACATAACGGCAGCGCATTTGGAAGAATTCCACATTCTTATATTAAGGTATAAAGTCGATTTTCTCGTATATATACAGTCGGCAATCGCTATTGAGTTGCGTCAAATTATTTACTTCACTTATTTAAGTTAATTAACCTTCTTCATCTTACTAAAGTGGACATAAAGCCATAACGGCAGCGCATTTGGAAGAATTCCACATTCTTATATTAAGGTATAAAGTCGATTTTGATTCACCAAAACGTATTGAC
>NW_026090332.1:0-15939 GCF_024586455.1 Bactrocera neohumeralis
TTTCATGTCTTTTTTGGTTATTTTTGCTTTTGGGGCGCAATGCGACCGCCGACCACCCAGTATCCTCTCAAATTCCCCTTTTTCCATTATTAATTTTTTTACAATATACACATATTATTTTGTAAATGGGGAGTGTCTTTTACCTCAAGGGGTTTATTGATAACTCAGCGGTGAATTGTTTTGAAATCCCCCTTTTTTTCCCATTTAGTCATTCGAAATCAAAACACCTATAAAACATTCTCTTCCCCTTTTAAATTTTTGTCCTTGGGAAAAAATTGTGAAGAAATCATGGTTTTAAAAAAAAAATTTAAAGTTTTACTAAATAATTTACTTTTAATGAACGAACGGCTTTTTCACTAAATATAAAAAAGGAATCGGATGCCAAATCTGTCCCAAAAAAAAATTTTGATTCGGACTTCTTTAAAAAAAAGGTATTAATGATAAATTTAAACCCTCGATTTATGGAAATTATTTGATCTGAACATTTAAAAATTTCTTCTATTTAATTTTAAAAACTTGCCTTTGCATTAGGGCTCTTTTTAAAAAAAATTTATTTTAAAAAAAAAAAAATAAGAGATTTAAACCTTAGGTCCATTTTTTAAAAGAATAAAAAAAATTGAAAAAAAATGATCAAAAAATTTTTTTAACCCCAAATCTAGGAATTTTTTTTTTTGGTCTTTTATAACTGTTTCTCATTTTTTTGACAAAAATTTTTTTTAAAATTTAAAAATTTTCCCTTTCCCCTCCGTCTTGATTATTATCACTCTTTGGTTTTTGGGAATGAAAAAGGTTATACAGTTTCAAACAGATTACCAACAATTTTTATACTCTTAAAAATGTTAAGATATAATTGTTTTCATCAACGTTTTTTATCCCAAAAATAATCGGATAGTTAGGGTTTTATTATATATAAATACAGGATACGGAAAGAAATCCGGGGTGACTGTCTGCCTCTCCCTCCAACTCCAATAAAAATATCAAATTTTTTTTAAAAAACCTAAGTGAATTTCTTTTACTAAAAAACCAGGGCAATAAAAGAACACGTGTTTAAGTCTTCTATACCCCCTCTGCTTTTGCACGTCGGACATGGACTACAGTCATTACGATATTTGAATAGGTAAGCTACCAAACAGCCATGCCTGAGTATTTAGGTAAGGGTAAATCCAGGTCACATGTTATCTACCTATCCACGGAAGTGCCCATGTCGAAATCAAATTGGTAGGTCCGCAAATCCTTTATGAAGTTTTACCACCGTTGCTGCCACATTTCCGTGCTTTTAATCTCTCTTCTCATTTTTGCCAACGGTTAACGTCTCTGATAAGTTATATATTCGCGCGAATTCATATCCCTGGATGTCAATGGGCGCGATACTCAGCAGCGTTATTTGATATGATTCGGAAAGCACTTATCACGCGTATTGCACAAGCCTATGCGCTGTGTTAATTGGTCCACAGCATATGATTTTATTTCTAGCGCCTGCTTATCTATATTGGAGCCGCATACAGAATAACTGGGCTTATTACCTTAACAATGTTTAAAGCATCGTCGGCTGGAACGCACAAAGCCTTTATTGCCATCATTCTAGATAACATTATATATTTTTATTTGCTGTACGATCATAGCATTTTCCAGAGTGTTCTCGCCAGACTTGAGTCTTGGCCTCACCCTTTACCTACCGGGAGGCGCCAGCTGCACGTGCCTTTATGATAATCTGCATTCTCCTATAGTCAATAACTTTCATTTTCTCCTGAATTTTCCTGCAGCTTATGAGCAGGACTTCTGTTTTCCCTCAGCCTGCTCTAGACTCATGGTAGCAAACCATCAGCGCAAACCATTTATGCAGTCATTACGTGCATTTGATCCGGAGAATTATCCACCACTTGCCATTGTTTCCACATTTTTTGGATCCCAACGTATTCTTAACACCCGTCGTACATCAGGTTAAATGGCAGCGGCGGGCCTAAAACCGAGCCTTGCGATATCCACTGGAATATTAGCAACTGGCGTTACTTTCATCCCGTCTCCGAATATGTAATCTCTATTTTGAAAGTGCGATCATTATAATATTTATCAGATAATGAGGAGCGTATATATCGTGTAACAAACTTTTATTATATTTGCCCAATTGGGAGTTAGACGCATTCTTCATCCGAGGTTATTAGCGCGCAGTATTTTTTTGTACCACCTTTCCATCTTTTTCCATGTTTGCACATTTCGCGGTATCAACTACGCCTGCCAATTGCGGCGTCAGCCCAGTGGACTATCTGTGTGGCATATCTCTCTACTGATAATCCACCCGGCTTTTTGGTTTACTTCTAACTCCAAGCAGTTTCTTACAGTAACTCAAATACACTTTCCCAGTGTCATGCATGCAAAGAGGTCGATTTGAGGGTGAAGGTTCTTGTGGTGGCTTTTGGCTTTGTAGTAGACCAGACGCTGTATCTCCACAAATAAAAGTAATGGGCTTTGAGTTATGGCTTCTTCAGGGCTCTACTTGGTATACCATCTATTTCCAGGCGCTGGGTTTTAATTTTTCACGCCAGCCAATAGTTTAATATTCTGTGATAATAGGGGGTGAAATCGTATTCATTTAAATCTAAAATACAAAATCAAGAGACATGTGTCCTGGAATAACGCTTCTGACAACATTTTCATTAAGCATTGTTATCCTTTAACGTACCTATTGTTTTTGCAATGTAATGCATTCTTGAGTTGCCGCGATATTTTGAACTTCACGACACATTATAAATTTTTGTATGCAGGAGCTTCCCCAGGGGGTCTATGTTGGCTGATTTCGCTATCACCTCCCTATGGTTACGCTGCTTAGGCAGCATCTGGCTGAGTGACAGAGTTTCCCTCAGCTTGCTGCAATTCGTCGTTCCACCAGTATACACAGCTTTCGATTATTCACACTGTCATCTCGTCCCACCTTGCACCTCCCCAGTTCATCTTGCCTTTTTCACGGCACACTGCATTCACTGATGTCTTTTTCCTCCAGACACTCAAAAACGTCAGTATCAAATTCCTTTGCCTAATTTCCCTTTTTCCCGGGAAGTACCTAAAAAAACCCCAGTAATGGTAAAAATTCCCGGATGCGACAGATAGACCCCCGAATCTTTTTTTACCACACTTTAGTTAGTTTTGGCATTTTTTAAGCTCGTGGGCCCCTTAAAACTTTTTGTTTTGTCCCTTCTTTCCCCCGGGGGTTTTTTAAAATTTTTTGCTTCCCCGGGTTTTTAGGATCCACTTTCCTTTTTGTTCCCTCACAGTTTTTTTCAGGGGGGGTTATCTCCCGGGCCCCTTTGCCCCCCTTTAAGGGGAATATAGGGGTTTTGGCTTATTGACCTTTTCCAAATTTTCCTCAGGGCGCTTTCAAAACTTTCGGCTCTTTTTTCTGTTAATTTTTAATTCAATTGGTGGTCCCCTTTGAGGGATTTTCCATAAACCCCCCTCACGTTTGAGCCCAATTCTTAAAGGTTCTATCACATTTTTTTTTTTTTCAGGATATCCACCCCCACGATGTTTTTCCCCCCTTTTTTTTCCTTTAAAAAATACCCGTCTGGGTTTCGATCTGTTTCTCTTCTCATCGGTTTCTTTTTTCCCCAACAACGTCTACCCCAATTTCTCGCCCCCCTTTTTCCCCCAAAGCGTTTTTTCCATAATTTTAGTATTTCACTATATGTTGTTTGGCAGGTGACTCATTTTTTTTGGGCCCCTTCGGTTGGTGGCAAATATCAAAATATCCCCGGGAATCTCTTTGGGGCATTTTTTTTTTTGAATAGGGGATACCTGCGACGCCTTCCCTACCATGACCCCTTTTCCGGCCGGTTTTTCTTCCTTTTTCCTTACCTCGCTGGCGGTTAGGGGGATTGGTTGTTTTTTTCCCCCGCCCCGGCTTCTTTTCTTTCAAGCTTTTAATTTTGGGCCCCATTTTGCAAAAAATTTTTTGGGGTTTTTTCATTTTATTCTAAAGGCTGCTCAGATTTCCGCCTTTGTTTTTTTTTTTGGTCGGGCTTTTCCCAAATTTTTTTGCTGACCCAAAGCAGCGGGGGGTTCTTCATTTTTGCCTTTTGGAGGCGTTATAAAAATTTTTTGAGTTCCTCCGAAAAAATTTATACCATATATTATAAAATTTGGGCTTCTTTTCCGATCCTCTGGTTGACATTTGCACCTTAGGGTTTTTCCGAGTTCCCAATAGTATAAGGTTCTTAACCCTTTTTTCCCCCTTTTTCTTTAAGAGTATACTTTTTTGGGAAAAATACCCTTTAAACGCCATTAAAAAAATTCCCAAATTTTGACACCAGAAACTGTTAAAAGTGTCCCGGGTTATTTGAAAAAAAATGGAAAAATCAGAAAAACGCCACATAAAAAATTTTTTTTGGTTTAATTTGGGTTTAAAAAAGTGGGGGAAAAAGGGGAAAAAAAAAGAAAAAATATTACATGTTAATTTAAAAATGATATTAAAATGTATATAAAAAAGGGGGTTTTTTGTTCAATTTAAAGAAAAAATTTAAAAAAAATGGCTGGGTACTAACCTCCCAAACCCAAAAAAAACCTTTTTATACCACAATTCTATGCTGGGAAAATCAAACAACTCGTGCGAAATTCCCCCCCCTTCAAAAATGTCTATTCCCTTTTTTTGATAAAAATTTACATAACCCTTTTTAAAATTTGAGTCCTTTTTTCGGGGGAAACTTTTTAGGAAATTTGGGGCTAAAAAACGCAATTATTTGGTTTTTTTTCGCAAATTTATGTTTGATTCCGGGGTTTTTTTCTTTTTTTTTTGGTTTTTTTGTTTTTTTTTTTTTTTCAAATATTCTTAAAAGAAACTATTTTTTTTCCAAAACCCAAACCTTTGCGGAAAAAATTTACTCGATGCTTTGGGGAAAAGAAAAAACAATAAAAAATAAAGTAAAACAAAAAAAAAAATTTCGAAATTGGATTTTGCCCATTTCAAACAAAAAAGTGTAATGCAAAACGCTTCGGCGATACAAACAAATTAGAATGGACCATTTTGTGGTAAAACACGCAAACACACTTCAAATAGTATTGGTTGTAAACACCATACATAGATAAACATACATGCTCGTTTATCAAAAAACACACACACATACTTACAATAATTTATAACTCAGTTTCGTTAATAAAATTGAAGTTCCCATATTTTGAAAGAATTTATTTTGTGTATTACTTCCACTTTTTAACAAACAAGATGCCTGAAACCTTTCTGTTAAATACATAAGTGCTTACACAAACATATTTGCTGTATTGTTACTATACTTACAATACAATTTGTTTTAGAGTGTTAAACTGCTCTATTAAGAATCAGCATATATTACATTATAACCTAAGAACAAAACAATAAAGGATAAAGTATAAATACTGCCGCATGTAGCAAGCAAGCGCAACTGCTGATAATAGAAAGAGTTTTAATTGCGGTAGCCATAAGCCACAAAGCAATTCGACAAAACTTTTAAATGAGTTCCCGAAAATGCTGTCTGGTGTAAAGGCCCCGAAGGAACTCATATGATTCGTAAACTTGGTGATGTTAAATGGCTCTCTCAGCTTATAAATTTCTACTACAACATTTCTTCCAGTCTAATAATAACTTGTCATTGTATTAGAAATTATTTCATCCCAAATATAATAGTAAAATATACTAAAAATTATCAATTCTACCAAATAGGAAAAGCTGAGTGCAGTTTCTAATGTCAAATTCAAAAGAGCACGTCGTCCAACTTAATTCTCTCTTTAAAATAATTTTTTCAAATGAAAAGTAAAAATTACTGTCACATTATTTTTCAATTTCAGCAAAATCAAACTGACATCTGCAAAGTCAATTGAATACACTAAATTAAATTATCTAACAAGTTGAATATTAATGTGCGACGTTAATTTAATTCTGAAGTCACCTTCTATAAAAATCATACAAATTGATTGCAAATGTCAACCTGTGATATTAGCTCTTACTTTCTTTACTCAGTTCTTAACTATCAGTCAATAGCTAATGTTTGAAATATTATGATTTACACCTGAGATTATGAATATTTACAAGAATTCGATAATGAATATCTGGAAGTGTAAGTCTCAGACGGATTGTGAGATTAGAAGATGAGATTTCGTGTTGATAATTTCTCAAACAGTTTTGTGATTGTCATTTGTGATCTTCCGCTATGAGCGGCATCCAACAAAAGCAATTTGGAACAGTCTTGTCAGAGAAGTAGTCGGTGATCAACTTTGCAAGAGTGTTCCATCAGAACGTGACAGTCACCCAGATCGGGATTAAAAGGAGGAATCGCCCATGTCATCACATTGATTTTTACTACTTAGTTTGTCTTGGTAGACCAGTTTTGCTGGTGAAAAAGTCCCTCAGAAAAACTTGTGAATATATTAACCTGTCTCAAATGAATAAGGTTATCATTATTATACAATATTCTTCATTCATTTTATATTTTGTTTTCAAATATTCTTGACACGTCTATATTGAATCGTTATTATCAATTAATTTTTATTGCCAGTAGTTGGTCGCAACGATAATGAACTTTTGAATATGTTATAAACCGATTCTGTCTGCCTTTCTGCGTTGAAGAAATGTTTTCCAATATTTAGTACCAGAATTTGAAAAGAGCTCTTGAGATTCATTTATGCATTTAGCTTAATGTCTTTTTACAGTTAGGCGCAGCTTGGATATGGTTCCTGCAAAGAAAATCGTTATGAACCTCTTTTGACATTCAATTTCTACAAGGAGTTCACAAACAAATATTTTCAGGTAGTTGGAAGCGATACCAAACCCATTCAAACTGAAGAACCTCCCCGTTACAATTAAGAACTCATGCTAGGCGAACCACCTATTCGGTTATCTATCAGCCAATTTTCAGAATTACCAAGCGAAAAAAACATTGTTTTTAACATATAATATATAAATAAATATATAAATCCATCATACAGTTCAGTGGGTATTATTATGCTTCAAATCTTGTAACCTCCACCATTCATGGCTAGTCTTACGTCTTTTTTGGTTTATTCAGATCAATAAACTCTGCAGTCAATTAAAAAACAATATAATATGTAAGATATGTAACTCTATTACAAATACTCACGTTGTATGTGAAGACATCTTTACACAACATTTTGCAAATGTACTTTAACATTGTGCCATTTTTGTTATATTTGTATTGCAGGTGTTGTAATTTATTTTCAAGTGCGCAGATTTTGCAAAGTTGAGAATTTTATTTATTTGTGTGCATCTAATGATATAAACATATATTTTTAAATTAAAAAAAAGCTACAAATGCACATATAAATGCACATGCCACCTGTGTGTGGTTATGTGTGTGTAGTTCTATGACTCTGCTTGCCTATGAATATCCTTCAACTCAATGTCCTTTTCACTTAACTGCAAATATATGTATATTCTTTGCTATACATGTGTAGGACTGTCTGTTGGTGTATTAAATGTTTTCACTCAAGTGTATATATATATGTGTAAGTATTTATATGTATGTGTGAATAAATTGTATGTGTGCGGCCTTCTGGGAGAGGTGCAGTTGTTTGAATTATTATTTTTTTCGTTGAAAATCAAATTTAATCACTACAGCAGTTACTGGGAGTACCACTGCTGCTATTCATTTTTCATATATTGTATATACATATGTGTGTGTTTCTATGTGTATCGTGTGTTCGTAAATCTACCATCACGCAACCGCGCTGCAGTCAGCAGCCTATCACAATCAATCATTGCACTTCGAACCGCAGAGTGTTGCGTGTAAAACATATTTCATGTAGTTACGCTACCAACCCGCGCTGTTCGCATTAAACATTTTAAATATGTTCACGCTAATTAATTTTGGTTTCTAACTTCGATGATTCCGTTCAGCGAGCATTTCGTTATGCGATTTCACTGTCACTTTCAGCATAACCTCGCCCCGATGAAGTACTTTGTACCAAATTCTGCGGAAATACTCTATCACAAGATGTATATTACCGTATATACGCATATATATTGTGTGTAATGATTACTGTCGTAATTTATTAAATTTGGCATCGTAAGACCCTTCACTATGTATAAAAGTGTGTGTTTGTCCCATTTATGCCTTCTGCTTTTGGGGATGTTAATCAAAGTCACCAGGCCACGAAAGCCAAACACTCTGTGGGCATGCCATTGCTCTTCCACCACCAACTAATTGTTGTCCGCACGCATAAATTCTCTCCAGCGACACCGCAAAGAGTAAGTTGCAATCTTGGCAGACCTTAGACCACCGACTTCCCGTGACCCGCTATAAAAGAATTAGCTTTAAAAACATTGAACCGACGCTATTGACACATGTTTTACACATATCTACACATATAATATATACTGGACAAATATACACGACAATTCATTAACCCCGGCATTTTGTGTGATGTATTACATAAGAAAAAGGGTTTTTCACACTCAATTGCAGTTTAACGCCTCAATAAATAGCAGTAGAAGTTTATTTTCGAAATCACTATTGCTTATTCACACACAATGCCAGCAGAAGTGCTGCTCTTGAGCAATCAGTGCGCTCCACATATGAAGTATGCTCGTGTGTGTTTGTGTGTCTGCATGGCTGCTGAGGACACAATTTAAAATCTGTGAATTTCAAGCATTCTATTTGCTTAAGTGAGGCGCTAAATATAACGATTTCGTTTGCCAGGCGTTCGAACAGTGTCTTCATAATCAGACAGGTGCCCACCATTTTCTAATTGCAACTCATGGCATAAAAACAATAACATCAGAAGTAATAGGCAATTTTTATCCGGATGGCAATTGTCATATGCGCAACAAGGTTCCGCTTTCTAACACCTTCTTTGAGTGTGAACCTAAGATTTTTAATGATCCTTAAGGTTGTATCTGAAAATGTTTAGGGGTCAATAATGTTTTCTTTCGAATTTCCTCAATAATTCGAGGGCGATATAATTACCACCTGATCCGACCGATATCTTATTAACTTAAATTGACCAATTCAGAAGACTCACTACAAGTTTCCTTCGTGTCAGAGATATTTATATTGATACAGAGTATAAGGAGATATGGTATATCAGCTCAACCAAGGGACTAAGTTTATTACAGATGATATATGAGTAAAATCGATCAGAGAGTCAGAATTTATGCCCAAGATATTTAGACCAGGCTTTGAACCAGTTTTCGTTCATATTTTTAAAAAGAGATAGAGAAACGACATTTGCTTTTTAGGAATCTTGCCTCTTTATTTGGGTGTAGGTTGCATTATCCTTTGACATTTGCTCAATTATGCTGCAGGCCTAATGTTCAGTCAATTTTATAAATATAATTCTTCTTACACACATATTGTCCATTATATGCTAATATAAAAACCAGCAGAAATTAACTTAAATTCGGTTTGTAGATTTGCTATAGTGGATTTTTTAACTTTGACACATTTTTACTGGAAAAAGATAATCTTTGAGTTTCGGTAGAAACTGATATGGCATAAAGTAAAGAGGATTTGTAATCTCTATAATACATATAAAAATATTACAAGCTTAAAAACTTAAAGAAACTTTCTTGATATGGAAATAAAGTATTGTTTTCCTATTTTCTACAGGAGCACATTACTAACAGTGAAATATACTCTTTGAGTTTCAGTAATAGTTATAGATTTAGACGATATTTTTAGTCATAAAAGGTCAGCCCATAGGCACTGGGGTCCCAAATGTTCAGTATTGCAGGGAGGAAAGCGAGAGTATCAATTTCTACAAATTAAGATTTAATAGCTTTACTGGTGCCTGATGTAGGTGAAAGAATGTATTTCCTCCCTTTTACATTTAAACCTAGAATGACAGAATAATGTTATGTAATGCATTGGTATAGATCATAAAAAAGTTCTTGAGATTTTTTCACCTAGTGGTTGCAGGTGCCACACGCATTTCCTGTTTTTTCACCCGACTTCTATAAGACCTTTTAGCATCATCCTGACTGTAAAATTTATTAATCGGACGAGTTATGAATTATGAATTTTTTTCGACTTAACCGTGCAGTCATGGACGTGCTTCTGATTATATTTTTTTCGTTTTCGCGAAGTATTGAAAATAAAAATATCTTTGCGCAAATATGGTTCCGCTCAACATTGCTTAAGTTTAAGTTCTTTACTCGATTTTCTATCAACATACAGTTGCAGAAATTTTTAAATTGGTAATTTGTACAAAAATTAATATAATAATTTGATAAATAGCAACCCACTGCACAGAAAAACTACTCAACTTGCTCTAACTGCTCTAAAGGGCAAAAATGAATCTGAGGCTCCCATGCATCAACTGCTGTGATTTATGGACGCGATGTGAGCCTCAATTTCTTTCATATTCTTAACAACATGAAGTACGCAGGTAACCGCCCTCCCAGCCGCTGGCATACACATCGGATGGGCTCGGCACTTCGCTCGTGGGCGACGTAGTCACCAATATGACGCCGTAGATATACCACACGCACACACATGTGGTGAACACTACATTCATGGCGTGATGTCAGCAAATAACACGTAACAGTTATGTAAATTGATCGTTCTCGTGGTGTCAATTTGTTAATTTGCGATTGATTGATTAGTTACAGTTTTATTATTTAAACAGCGTTGGTCAGCTAGGTAAGAAACAGACATAGTATTGCCCAGCCGAATAAATCGCATTGGTCTCTCCGGTAGTGCCAAAATGCGCACTCGTAAATGCTAGCACATGGTATATGCAGAGGATAACGCGGGCTTCTACCCGCTGTTGGGCAACAACGCGACCAACTAATGTCAATCTAAATTCACCGAATATGCAACGCTTAAATGCCCAGGCAAGTTGAGCGCACAAAGCACGAACATTAGCTTCAAAGCACACACACCACACGTATATGTAGGCAACACAGGTACCGAACAAATTGTGCGACGTTTGAAACTTAACGGCAGCTAAGCTGCCATCAAATATTTACGTGCACACATTCGCATACATATGTGTCTATAATTGTATGGCCAATATACCTTCTAAAACTTTACACGCACGCTGATCGATTCGACAGGTTAGCTGCCGCTAGCAGTTTTACGGCAATTTCTGTTGCACTTATTGCTGCTGTTGTTGTTGGTTGCGTTGCTCGGCGCAGCAGCCGCCACTGGTTATTAACAATGCGCGCAAATGCATTTACCGCAACCTGCCGCACCGTCGCCTGCTTTGCGCGGCGGAAGAACTACCTTTATCACTCGCACCGCCCTTCTGCCTCCGTCGGTTCATCAGTCGTTACCGCCTCTAGTGCATCATTTATAACGCCTGCGTGCGATGGTAGCGCGACACCGGCTGCGTGGTTAACCATTACAATGCAGCGCGATGGCAACTGCCGCCATTGCCAGCCAACGTTGACGATGATGATGATGGCGGTAGCTTGGGAATCGATGGCTTAAGCATTTCACTTAATTTCGTCTCTACAAATGGTGGTCATGCCGTTGAGTGCATATTTTCGCGTAATTGTAGTTGTTGCTATTGTTATTATTTTGGTGTTGCCTCACGCGAATTAACTGCGGCAGGTCGCAGCGAACGCGACAGCGGCAGCAACAAAATACTGAAAACTCTCCGGGTTAATGCGTTGTAACATTATTATAAAAATCTGTAGTGCAACAACAACCAGCAACAATAGTTGCCGATGCTTGTGTCTCAGGGTAACTCAGCCTTTACGATTGATACGGCACCAATGAACGCCCCACACGCATCATCATGTCAATTGACCTGATCAAGCATGTAGTCCAAACCTAAGCAGTTACTAGTTATGCTATCTGCCATCAAGCAGACTTACTTCGGCTGGTTTCATTGCGAGTTTTGGGGATCGCCACATCGCACCACCTGTTAGTTATTTATGTGCGTTTCCGTGGGAGGCCGCATTTGGTAAGTTGTGTTCAGTAAGTATGAACCGCGTCTCTATGCATGTGTATATTGTTCCGATTCGTGTTTGGCGCTGCAACTGTGCCAGCAGCTGCGGGTAAAACGTGGCAAAGCGGCCGACGTGAATAGACATGCCAATATTGCAGTTTCGGTGTCTTTGGTGATGAAACACATTAACTAATAAACAGAGCGAATCGAACAGCGGAAGGGAACTATTGGGTCAAAATTTTCTCTACCAGAGATGAGTAAAACACAACAAATGTTTGGGGTACCTGATAAGAAGAAACCAGACAAATATTTGGTATATATCTCTCGTTGTATAATTGGTGTGTGTCAGCTATATGACATTATAAAGATAAAATTTTGTTCTATATTAACTTAATAAATAGATTTGTAATGGCTTGACTCAGTATTGTTGGAGCAGACGTCAAAAATTAACGCATTTACACTTTATGTTTGATACAGGCGGAAGACACAAATAAGGTGGTTAAGGCCGTAAATAGTGTTTGTTGTCGCCACACTGTTCCGATAATTTTGTTTAATCAAATGAAAAATTCGTCTCAAGCTAATTCGTCAGTTTCCGTGCATGTTCCAGACCTGAATCGAATCATTTAAACTTTCCAGATAAAACAAGCAAACAAACTATTAAGATTTGCTGGAGGATGGGTCGTATTGTAAGTTCGCACAAGTGAGGAAAGTTCTCGATCGCCATTCATACAGGGTGAAAATGAAACGATAACATAAACAAAGCGGCTCCACATTCCAGTCTTTGACCAAAGTATCCTTTGAATGACCTGGGCCGCATTCGGTTTGAAGCAAAAGCCACAAGTGGGGAGAGGAAGAGCAACACCCTTAACCGGGTTGTTCGCTGGGCGCGACCCGTCGTAAAAAGCTCCCCAATGAAAGATTACCAACTGCCTGGGATTGAAACCTTTGATGACGATATGGCAAACTAAATAAGACTGCTGATTTGATATCCTCTGGAGTGCGTAGAGGCTGACATCTGCTGCGTCAAGAAATGCGATTGGCAGGACGGGGCTGAGGTAGTAGGTCGCTTGGTGTGCATTTACGACAGTAGCCCCGCCATAAAGAAGCCTGGTGGTGTGGGATTCTCGCGGTGAAAGAACTTTCCGTCGCCGAGTATATCATCACTCCAGTGGATGAACGTCTAGCCACAATCCGCATCAAAGCGAAATTCGCACCCCTCTGTGCAGCAAAGAAACACGTCAGCAAACCTGGAAGGTTCAACGTCGAAGCTGTCCGCAAGAATAGCGAACGATTTTCTACTCGGCTTGCCTCACTAGCCGGAGAACACTCGTCAGGCTTTCGGTATAAGGAAAGACATTTCAAATAATTGCCCAGCTGCCTTAAGCAGTGGTTTCAGAATGCAAAAGAACAGCTATTTTGACGAGAATGCCCAGGGTACACCAGAGAAAACCGACTGCCTGCACCTCCTGGCGTTACGATCGACCACAACACCCGTGCGGGGATGGGACCAGCTGCCGAGTTGAAGGGCGAGACGCGTTTCAAACAGAAAAGAAGAGAGGCGAAATGCGTGGTATGGAGAGCTTGAAGAAAGAAAGCTGAAGCAACGATAATGCTCGAATTCTACGAAAATGCAGCTAAAGAAGGTTTCAAGACGAAGCATACTCTTGGCGAACCCCCAATGAGTCTGTTGATACTTCGAAACTGCTAAAATTATGGAGGAACATCTCCAGCCTGCTGAATGGCGCGGTGAAAGAACACCACGAGAGGGGCAGACTGATTCCTAATCGATGACGATGGAATCAGGCAGCCAGTGCCCGACCGCGAAAGTTCGAATAGCAGTACGTCTGAAACAACAAAGCGGCTGAATAAATGGTGCCCAACCAGGCTGTTCAAACAATGATGAAAAGAATTTGATGAGCATGCGTCGGCTGCTGGCAAAATATGGTCGGACGAAAAGCATGCTTTAACGATTGGATTTTAAATTGGCTGCTCTGCTCCAATTCACAAGGAAGATCCACATAATTGTGTGTGAAGATTAAAGCCCGCCGTCAACAAACTGATTGGATCTTACATCGATGGCTTTACCAGACCTGGCAAATCAACAACCGTCGAGATATTCACCGCCTTCTTTGAAAAGACCCGTGAAAGGAGAATCGACACACACCCCCCTCTTTTGTTTTAACCCTTTAAAAAAAAAGGACAGTGAGCGTGAACGGGGAGGAAAATATCTCCTGTCATAAAACAAACGTCGATGACCCCGGACTTGCTCTCGGTCTGTTCAGTCATAATTTTATTTAAATTTTTTGAAATTTTAAAACCAGCAAAAATCCCAACAATGTGCGAAACCCAACAAAGGTGAGTTTTGTTATAAGAGGGAACCTGACACGTTAGTTAAAAGACAGGTAGCTAAGGGTCATTTTGTGAATGGACCCTCCAGCTCGGGAATTTTTCTACCTGTTTCCCCCAAGTGGGGAAGAGAAACCTCCCTTTATAAAACCGGGTGGAGGGCCCCTTTTTTTAATCTCCAATTAACACCACACAAAAAAGAAAAAAAAAAATGCCCCTTTTTTGTGTTATATTGCTATAAATTTATCTATTTAAAAAAAAATTGAGATAACTAATTAAACTGAGATAAGTCATTTTTAAAATGAGTTTTATTTAAATTCCGGGAAAAACAACCTTTTTTTCAAACTTCTAAGTTAATTTCAAGCTGCCCTTCAGTTATTGCTTGAGCTAAAATACAATATCAGGTCTTAATAAATTGATAAAAATTTTTAATTTTCGCCAGTAAAATATTTATTAACCAAACCAAAATTTAAACACAGATATCGCACAACCCGCTTATATTTTTCCCAAAGTAGGTTTGTTGTTGTGGGTTTTTCTATTGTTTTTGGTCAAATCTATAACTTTTTAAAGAATGTAAAGCTTTTAAAGGGTGGGTTTTTTATAATTCAATGGTTCTTACAAACCACATAAATCCATATATAATTCCCCAGTCCCTATCCCCTTAAAAATACATCGATTATATTATAAAAATTTAAGTATTTTAAATTAATTACAGGCCATATTTAAAATTCAAAAATTTGAATTATAGAGGAGAGCAGATTCAAAAAAATAATAGACAATAAAATTATAAAAATATTTGTATTTAACTATTAGAAGCAACTTTAACATAATATATATGAGTATTTTATATTGGTAACTTTAAGTTTAAAGTTTTTAAAATAATGTATAGCATATCCACAGATACTTTCCTGCTCCATTTTCCCTCGCATCTAGATACTCAAACCCATCCCTTTTTGGGTGATTTTTGGTTATAACTTTTTTAAAAAAAAACCCTTTTTTGCAAAAATTATTTCCAGAAACCGGTTTTCATGCTTACGAAAATAATTTTTTTTGCCGCGGGTTTGGGCTTAGGTGGTCCATTCGGGGAAAGTCCAAGGGCACTTTTTGGACATTTCGGCGGAAAACCGAATTCTTCAAATGTTGTCTTCCCCAAAAGGGAAAATTTTGGCTTTTTCTGAACTTTTGACTTTGGGGCCCCAAAAAAATACTAAAGGGGGAAAATTAATTGATTTGGGGGTTTTTGGGGTTTTCAGAGAATTGTTCTCAATTTTCCTAAACCAAAAATCCCAGTGCCCTTTGCCCATCTTTTTAAAACCACATGTGGGGTTAAGTTTTTCCATTTTTTTAAAAAAAGTTTGTTACATGAAAGAAGCCCCTCGATTCACAAAAGTTGCGTCAACCGGTCTTTGAAAAAAAATCGTTCCCCGCGAAAAAACCAAAAAGGCGGGTGTGGGCATTCTTGAACGGCCCGTTTCTTTAAAATGGGCTTTTTTTATTCGACATTCAAAAAGAAAAGGGCCTATCCCGCTGAACTTTGCACTAAAGGCCCCAAACACATTTTCAACCGAACCTATTTTGATAAAATTCAATGGCAAGCGTTCTCGTTTAAGCACTTGAAATTCAAAGTTGGATCTTTTTCTTTGACCCATGTTTAAATCCCCGGGGTCCGTCAAAACCAACCGGGAAAATCCTAATTTAAAAAAAAACCCGATAGAATAA
>NW_026090333.1:0-23735 GCF_024586455.1 Bactrocera neohumeralis
ATCAAATATTTAAGTTAATTAATTTTATCTTTAAATTAAATAAACCATAAGGTATTTGGAAAATTCATAATCTTATATTTTGGGAAAAATTGTTTTTTTTAAAAAATTTGATCGATATTGATTCTTTAAATGTGTATATACTAGAAAATCGACTTTGTGTCTAAATATACGATTGTGGAATTCTTCCAAATGCACTGCCGTTATGGCTTTATGTCAACATCAGTAAGATGAAGAAGGTTCATTAACTTAAATAAGTGAAGTAAATGATTTGAAGCAACTCAATATCAATTGCTAATAATAATAGTAAGATGTAGAAGGTTAATTAACTTAAATAAGTGAAGTAATTGGAAAGGTCTCCGTCATCGCTAATTGTGTGTATACAAATGATTCGACAATCTTGTATTCAGGTATAAAGTCCGCTTTCTTGTATATACATTTAAGATGAAGAAGGTTAATTAACTTAAATCATTAACATCAAATGATTTGCCTTCTTCATTTTATCGAGTGAAGGATTCGACAATCTTATATTCAGGTATAAAGTCGATTTTCTTGTATATACACATTTAGCAGTCGATATGGAGTTGCTTCAAATCATTAACATCAAATATTTAAGTTAATTAGCCTTATTCATCTTACCGAAGTTGACATAAAGCCATAACGGCAGTGCATTTGGAAGAATTCGACAATCTTATGTTCAGGTATAAAGTCGGTTTTCTTGTACATACACATTTAGCGGTCGGTATTGAGTTGCTTCAAATCATTAACAGCAAATATTTAAGTTAATTAACCTTCTTCATCTTGATGAAGTTGACGTAAAGCCATAACGGTAGTGCATTTGGAAGAACTCGACAATCTTGTATTCAGGTATAATGTTGATTTTCTTGTATATACACATAAAGCAGTCGATATTGAGTTGCTTTAAATCATTAGTTTAACATATTTAAGTCAATTAACCTTCTTCATCTTGATGAAGTTGACATAAAGCCATAACGGCAGTGCATTTGGAAGAATTCGACAATCCTATATATTCAGGTATAAAGTCGATTTTCTTGTAGATATACATTTAGCAGTCGATATTGAGTTACTTCAAATCATTAACATCAAATATTTAAGTCAGTTAACCTTCTTCATCTTGGCGAAGTAAACATAAAGCCATAACGGCAGGGTATTTGCAAGAATTCGACAATCTTATGTTCAGGTATAAAGTCGATTTTCTTGTATATACACATAAGGCAGTCGGTATTGAGTTCCTTCAAATCATTATCATCAAATCTTTAAGTTAATTAACTTTCTTCATCTTACCGAAGTTGACATAAAGCCATAACGGCAGTGCATTTGGAAGAACTCGACAATCGTATGTTCAAGTATAATGTCGTTTTTCTTGTATATACACACTAAGCAGTCGATATTAAGTTGCTTCAAATCATTAACATCAAATATTTAAGTTAATTAGCTTCCTTCATCTTGATGAAGTTGACGTAAAGCCATAACGGTAGTGCATTTTGGAAGAATTCGACAATCTTATATTCAGGTATAAAGTCGATTTTCTTGTATATACACGCTTAGAAGTCGACATTGAGTTGCTTCAAATCATTAACATCAGATATTTAAGTTAATTAACCTTCTTCATCTTGATGAAGTTGACGTAAAGCCATAACGGTAGTGCATTTGGAAGAATACGACAATCTTATATTCAGGTATAAAGTCGATTTTCTTGTATATACGCGCTTAGCAGTCGACATTGAGTTGCTTCAAATCATTAACATCAGATATTTAAGTTAATTAACCCTCTTCATCTTGATGAAGTTGACGTAAAGCCATAACGGTGCATTTTGAAGAATTCGACAATCTTATATTCAGGTATAAAGTCGATTTTCTTGTACATGCACATTTATCAGTCGAAACTGAGTTGCTTTAAATCATTAGTTTAACATATTTAAGTTAATTAGCCCTCTTTAACTTACCGAAGTTGACATAAAGCCATAACGGCAGTGCATTTGGAAGAATTCGACAATCATATATTCAGGTATAAAGTCGGTTTTCTTGTATATACACGCCTAGCAGTCGACATTGAGTTGCTTCAAATCATTAACATCAGATATTTAAGTTAATTAACTTTCTTCATCTTGATGAAGTTGACGTTAAGCCATAACGGCGGTGCATTTGGAAGAATTCGACAATCTTATATTCAGGTATAAAGTCGATTTTCTTGTACATGCACATTAAGCAGTCGATATTGAGTTGCTTCAAATCATTAACATCAAACATTTAAGTTAATTAGCCTTATTCATCTTGATGAAGTAAACATAAAGCCATAACGGCAGGGTATTTATAAGAATTCGGCAATCTTATATTCAGGTATAAAGTCGATTTTCTTGTATATACACATTTCGCAGTCGATATTGAGTTGCTTTAAATCATTAGTTTAACATATTTAAGTTAATTAACCTTCTTCATCTTGATGAAGTTGACATAAAGCCATAACGGCAGTGCATTTGGAAGAATTCGACAATCCTACATATTCAGGTATAAAGTCGATTTTCTTGTAGATATACATTTAGCAGTCGATATTGAGTTACTTCAAATCATTAACATCAAATATTTAAGTTAGTTAACCTTCTTCATCTTGGTGAAGTAAACATAAAACCATAACGGCAGTGCATTTGGAAGAATTCGACAATCTTATATTCAGGTATAAATCGATTTTCTTGTATATACACATTTAGCAGTCGATATTGAGTTGCTTCAAATCATTAACATCAAATATTTAAGTTAGTTAGCCTTTTTAATCTTGCTGAAGTTGACATAAAGCCGAAACGGCAGTGCATTTGGAAGAATTCGACAATCTTATAGTTAGGTATAAAATCGATTTTCTTGTGTTTACACATTTAGCAGTCGATATTGAGTTGCTTCAAATAATTAACATCAAATATTTAAGTTAGTTAACCTTCTTCATCTTGCTGAAGTTGACATAAACCCATAACGGCAGTGCATTTGGAAGAATTCGACAATCTTATAGTTAGGTATAAAATCGATTTTCTTGTATATACACATTTAGCAGTCGATATTGAGTTGCTTCAAATCATTAACATCAAATATTTAAGTTAGTTAACCTTCTTCATCTTACCGAAGTTGACATAAAGCCATAACGGCAGTGCATTTGGAAGAATACGACAATCTTATATTCAGGTATAAAGTCGATTTTCTTGTACATACACATTTAGCAGTCGATATTGAGTTACTTCAAATCGTTAACTTCACATATTTAAGTTAGTAGGCTTTCTTCATTTTACGGAAGTTGGCATAAATCCATAACGGCAGTGCATTTGGAAGAATTTGACAATCTTATATTCAGGTATAAAGTCGGTTTTCTTGTATATACAAATTTAGCAGTCGATATTGAGTTGCCTTAAATCATTAGCTTCAAACGTTTAGGTTAATTAACCTTCTTCATCTTACCGAAGTTGACATAAAGCCATAACGGCGGTGCATTTGGAAGAATTCGACAATCTTATATTCAGGTATAAAGTCGGTTTTCTTGTATATACACATTTAGCAGTCGATATTGAGTTGCTTTAAATCATTAGCTTCACACATTTAAGTTAATTAACCTTCTTCATCTTACCGAAGTTGACATAAAGCTATAACGGCAGTGCATTTGGAAAATCTCGACAATCTTATATTCAGGTATAAACTCGATTTTCTTGTATATACAAATTTAGCAGTCGACATTGAGTTGCCTTAAATCATTAGCTTCACACATTTAAGTTTATTAACCTTCTTCATCTTACCGAAGTTGACATAAAGCCATAACGGCGGTGCATTTGGAAGAATTCGACAATCTTATATTCAGGTATAAAGTCGATTTTCTTGTATATACACATTTAACAGTCGGTATTGAGTTGCTTCAAATCATTAACATCACATATTTAAGTTAATTAGCCTTCTTCATCTTATCGAAGTTGACATAAAGCCATAACGGCGGTGCATTTGGAAGAATTTGACAATCTTATATTCAGGTATAAAGTCGATTTTCTTGTATATACACATCCAGCAGTCGATATTGAGTTGCTTTAAATCATTAGTTTAACATATTTAAGTCAATTAACCTTCTTCATCTTGATGAAGTTGACGTTAAGCCATAACGGCGGTGCATATGGAAAATCTCGACAATCTTATATTCAGGTATAAATTCGAATTTCTTGCATATACACATTTAGCAGTCGGTATTGAGTTGCTTTAAATCATTAGTTTAACATATTTAATTCAATTAACCTTCTTCATCTTACTGAAGTTGACATAAAGCCATAACGGCAGAGCATTTGGAAGAATTCGACAATCTTATTTTCAGGTGTAAGGTCGATTTTCTTGTATATACACATTTAGCAGTCGATATTGAGTTGCTTTAAATCATTAGTTTCACATATTTAAGTTAATTAGCCCTCTTCATCTTACCGAAGTTGACGTAAAGCCATAACGACGGTGCATTTGGAAGAATTCGAAATCTTATATTCAGGTATAAAGTCGATTTTCTTGTATATACACATTTAGCAGTCGATATTGAGTTGCTTCAAATCATTAACATCAAATATTTAAGTTAATTAATCTTCTTCATCTTGCTGAAGTAAACATAAAGCCATAACGGCAGGGTATTTGCAAGAATTCGACAATCTTATATTCAGGAATAAAGACGATTTTCTTGTATATACACATTTAGCAGTCGATATTGAGTTGCTTCAAATCATTAACATCAAATATTTAAGTAAGTTAACCTTCTTCATCTTGCTGAAGTTGACATAAAGCCATAACGGCAGTGCATTTGGAAGAATTCGACAATCTTATATTTAGGTATAAAATCGATTTTCTTGTATATACACATTTAGCAGTCGATATTGAGGTGCTTCAAATCATTAACATCAAATATTTACGTTAGTTAACCTTCTTCATCTTGATGAAGTTAACATAAAGCCATAACGGCAGTGCATTTGGAAGAATTCGACAAACTTTTTATTTAGGTATAAGGTCGATTTTCTTGTACACACACATTTAGCAGTCGATATTGAGTTGCTTTAAATCATTAGTATAACATATTTATGCTAATTAGCCTTATTCATTTTGCTGAAGTGGACATAAAGCCATAACGGCAGTGCTTTTGGAAGAATTAGACAATCTTATATTCATGTATAAAGTCGATTTTCTTGTATATACACATTTAGCAGTGGATATTGAGTTGATTTAAATCATAAGTTTAACATATTTAAGTTAGTTAACCTTCTTCATCTTGCTGAAGTTAACATAAAGCCATAACGGCAGTGCATTTGGAAGATCTCGACAATCTTATATTTAAGTATAAAGTCGATTTTCTTGTATATACACGCTTAGCAGTCGACATTGAGTTGCTTCAAATCATTAACATCAGATATTTAAGTTAATTAACCTTCTTCATCTTTTTGAAGTTGACATAAAGCCATTGCATTTGGAAGAATTCGACAATCTTATATTCAGGTATAAAGTCGATTTTCTTGTATATACACATTTAGCAGTCGGTGTTGAGTTGCTTCAAATCATTAACATCAAATATTTAAGTTAATTAGCCTTATTCATCTTACTGAAGTAAACATAAAGCCATAACGGCAGTGCATTTGGAAGAATTCGACAATCTTATATTCAGGTATAAAGTCGATTTTCTTGTATATACACATTTAGCAGTCGATATTGAGTTGCTTTAAATCATTAGTTTAACATATTTAAGTTAATTAGCCTTCTTCAATCTTATGAAGTTGACATAAAGCCATAACGGCAGTGCATTTGGAAGAATTCGACAATCTTATATTCAGGTATAAAGTCGATTTTCTTGTATATACACATTTAGCAGTCGACATTGAGTTGCTTCAAATCATTAACATCAGATATTTAAGTTAATTAACCTTCTTCATCTTGATGAAGTTGACATAAAGCCATAACGGCAGTGCATTTGGAAAATCTTGAAAATCTTATATTCAGGTATAAAGTCGATTTTCTTGTATATACACACTTAGCAGTCGATATTGAGTTGCTTCAAATCATTAACATCAAATATTTAAGTTAATTAACCTTCTTCATCTTGCTGAAGTTGACATAAAGCCATAACGGCAGTGCATTTGGAAGAATTCGACAATCTTATATTTAGGTATAAAGTCGATTTTCTTGTATATACACATTTAGCAGTCGATATTGAGTTGCTTCAAATCATTAACATCAAATATTTAAGTTAATTAACCTTCTTCATCTTACTGAAGTTGACATAAAGCCATAACGGCAGTGCATTTGGAAGAATTCGACAATCTTATATTCAGGTATAAAGTCGATTTTCTTGTATATACACATTTAGCAGTCGATATTGAGTTGCTTTAAATCATAAGCATCAAACATTTAAGTTAATTAACGATTTTCTTGTATATCTTCATCTAGCACATTGAAGTTAATTAACCTTCTTCATCTTAAACATAAAGCCATAACGGCAGTGCATTTGGAAGAATTCGACAATCTTATATTTAGGTATAAAGTCGATTTTCTTGTAGATACACATTTAGCAGTCGACATTGAGTTGCTTCAAATCATTAACATCAGATATTTAAGTTAATTAGCCTTATTCATCTTGCTGAAGTAAACATAAAGCCATAACGGCAGGGTATTTGCAAGAATTCGACAATCTTATATTCAGGTATAAAGACGATTTTCTTGTATATACACATTTAGCAGTCGAAATTGAGTTGCTTTAAATCATTAACATCAAATATTTAAGTTAATTAGCCTTCTTCATCTTACCGAAGTTGACATAAAGCCATAACGGCAGAGCATTTGGATGAATCCAACAATCTTATATTCAGGTATAAAGTCGATTTTCTTTTATATGCACATTTAGCAGTCGACATTGAGTTGCTTCAAATCATTAACATCAGATATTTAAGTTAATTAGCCTTATTCATCTTGCTGAAGTAAACATAAAGCCATAACGGCAGGGTATTTGCAAGAATTCGACAATCTTATATTCAGGTATAAAGTCGATTTTCTTGTATATACACATTTAGCAGTCGAAATTGAGTTGCTTTAAATCATTAGTTTAACATATTTAAGTTAATTAGCCTTCTTCAACTTACCGAAGTTGACATAAAGCCATAACGGCAGTGCATTTGGAAGAATTCGACAATCTTATATTCAGGTATAAAGTCGATTTTCTTGTATATACACGCTTAGCAGTCGACATTGAGTTGCTTCAAATCATTAACATAAAATATTTAAGTTAATTAACCTTCTTCATCTTGATGAAGTTGACATAAAGCCATAACGGCAGTGCATTTGGAAGAATTCGACAATCTTATATTCAGGTATAAAGTCGATTTTCTTGTATATACACATTTAGCAGTCGATATTGAGTTGCTTCAAATCATTAACATCAGATATTTAAGTTAATTAACCTTATTCATCTTGCTGAAGTAAACATAAAGCCATAACGGCAGGGTATTTGCAAGAATTCGACAATCTTATATTCAGGTATAAAGTCGATTTTCCTGTATATACACATTTAGCAGTCGAAACTGAGTTGCTTTAAATCATTATCATCAAATATTTAAGTTAATTAACTTTCTTCATCTTACTGAGTTTGACATAAAGCCATAACGGCAGTTCATTTGGAAGAATTCGACAATCTTATGTTCAGGTATAAAGTCGTTTTTCTTGTATATACACACTTAGCAGTCGATATTAAGTTGCTTCAAATCATCAACATCAAATATTTAAGTTAATTAGCTTCCTTCATCTTACCAAAGTTGACATAAAGCCATAACGGCAGTGCATTTGGAAGAATTCGACAATCTTATGTTGAGGTATAAAGTCGATTTTCTTGTATACACACACCTAGCAGTCGATATTGAGTTGCTTCAAATCATAAACATCAAATATTTAAGTTAATTAACCTTCTTCATCTTGCTGAAGTTATCATAAAGCCATAACGGCAGTGCATTTGGAAGAATTCGACAATCTTATATTCAGGTATAAAGTCGATTTTCTTGTACATACACATTAAGCGGTCGGTATTGAGTGTCTTCAAATCATTAACATCAAATATTTAAGTTAATTAGCCTTCTTCATCTTACCGAAGTTGACATAAAGCCATAACGGCAGTGAATTTGGAAGAATTCAACAATCTTATATTCAGGTATAAAGTCAATTTTCTTGTATGTACATACACACTTAGCTGTCAATATTAATTTGCCTCAAATCATTAACATCAAATATTTAAGTTAATTAACCTTCTTCATCTTTCTGAAGCTGACATAAAGCCATAACGGCAGTGCATTTGGAAGAATTCGACAATCTTATATTCAGGTATAAAGTCGATTTTCTTGTATATACACACTTAGCAGTCGATATTGAGTTGCCTCAAATCATTAACATCAAATATTTAAGTTAATTAGCCTTCTTCATCTTACCGAAGTTGACATAAAGCCATAACGGCAGTGCATTTGGAAGAATTCGACAATCTTATATTCAGGTATAAAGTCGATTTTCTTGTATATACACATTTAGCAGTCGATATTGAGTTGCTTCAAATCATTAACATCAAATATTTAAGTTAATTAGCTTCCTTCATCTTACCGAAGTTGACATAAAGCCATAACGGTTGTATATTTGGAAGAATTCGACAATCTTATATTCAGGTATAAAGTCGATTTTCTTATACTATATGTACATTATGCAGTCGATATTGAGTTTCTTCAAATCACTTCCTTCACTTACTTAAGTTAATTAACCTGCTTCATCTTACTGAAGTGGATATAAAGCAATAACGGCAGTGCATTTGGAAGAATTCGACAATCTTATATTCAGGTATAAAGTCGATTTTCTTGTATATACACATTTAGCAGTCGATATTGAGTTGCCTTCAAATCATTACATCAACATATTTAAGTTAATTAACCTTCTTCATCTTACCGAAGTTGACATAAAGCAATAAGGGCAGTGCATTTGGAAGAATTCGACAATCTTATATTCAGGTATAAAGTCGATTTTCTTGTATATACACATTTAGCAGTCGATATTGAGTTGCTTCAAATCAGTTTAACATCATTTAATATTCATTAAACCTTCTTCATCTTACCGAAGTTGACATAAAGCCATAACGGCAGTGCATTTGGAAGAATTCGACAATCTTATATTCAGGTATAAAGTCGATTTTCTTGTATATACACATTTAGCAGTCGATATTGAGTTGCTTCAAATCATTAACATCAAATATTTAAGTTAATTAACCTTCTTCATCTTGCTAAAGTTGACATAAAGCCATAACGGCAGTGCATTTGGAAGAATTCGACAATCTTATATTCAGGTATAAAGTCGATTTTCTTGTATATACACATTTAGCAGTCGATATTGATTAAATTAGTTTAATCAAATATTTAAGTTAATTAACCTTCTTCATCTTGCTGAAGTTGACATAAAGCCATAACGGCAGTGCATTTGGAAGAATTCGACAATCTTATATTCAGGTATAAAGTCGATTTTCTTGTATATACACTTAGCAGTCGATATTGAGTTGCTTTAAACCATTAACATAACACATTTAAGTTAATTAACCTTCCTTCATCTTACCGAAGTTGACATAAAGCCATAACGGCAGTGCATTTGAAGAATTCGACAATCTTATATTCATGTATAATGTCGATTTTCTTGTATATACACATTTAGCAGTCGATATTAAGTTGCTTGAAATCATAATTATCAAATACTTAAGTTAATTAACCTCTACATCTTATCGATGTTGACATAAAGCCATAACGGCAGTGCATTTGGAAGAATTCGACAATCTTATATTCAGGTATAAAGTCGATTTTCTTGTATATACACATTTAGCAGTCGATATTGAGTTGCTTTAAATCATTAGTTTTACATGTTTAAGTTATTGAGCTTCCTTCATCTTACCGAAGTTGACATAAACCCATAACGGAAGTGTTTTTGAAAGAATTAGACAGTCTTATGTTTAGGTATAAAGTCGATTCTCTTGTATATACACATTTAGCAGTCGATATTGAGTTGCCTTAAATCATTAGCTTCACACATTTAAGTTTATTAACCTTCTTCATCTTACCGAAGTTGACATAAAGCCATAACGGCAGTGCATCTGGAAAATCTCGACAATCTTATGTTCAGGTGTAAAGTCGGTTTTGTTGTATATACACACTTAGCAGTCGATATTGAGTTGCTTCAAATCATTAACATCAAATATTTAAGTTAATTAGCCTTATTCATCTTACCGAAGTTGACATAAATCCATAACGGCAGTGCATTTGAAGAATTCGACAATCTTATATTCAGGTATAAAGTCGATTTTCTTGTATATACACATTTAGCAGTCGATATTGAGTTGCTTCAAATCATAACATAATATTTAAGTTAATTAACCTTCTTCATCTTATGAAGTTTAAAGCCATAACGGCATGCATTTGGAAGAATTCGACAATCTTATATTCAGGTATAAAGTCGATTTTCTTGTATATACACACATTTAGCAGTCGATATTGAGTTGCTTCAAATCATAAGCGTCAAATATTTAAGTTAATTAACCTTCTTCTTCTTACCAAAGTTGACGTAAAGCCATAACGGCAGTGCATTTGGAAGAATTCGACAATCTTATATTCAGGTATAAAGTCGATTTTCTTGTATATACACATTTAGCAGTCGATATTGAGTTGCTTTAAATCATTAACATCAAATATTTAAGTTATTAACCTTCTTCATCTTACTGAAGTAAACATAAAGCCATAACGGCAGTGTATTTGGAAGAATTCGACAATCTTATATTCAGGTATAAAGTCCATTTTCTTGTATATACATCCTTAGCAGTCGATATTGAGCTGCTTCAAACCATTAACATCAAATATTTAAGTTAATTAACCTTATTCATCTTACCGAAGTTGACATAAATCCATAACGGCAGTGCATTTGAAGAATTCGGCAATATTACATTCAGGTATAAAGTCGATTTTCTTGTATATACACATTTAGCAGTCGATATTGAATTGCTTTAAATCATTAGTTTATCATATTTAAGACAATTAAACTTCTTCATCTTTATGAAGTTGACGTAAAGCCATAACGGCGGTGCATTTGGAAGAATTAGACAATCTTATATTCAGGTATAAAGTCGATTTTCTTGTATATACACATTTAGCAGTCGATATTGAGTTGCTTCAAATCATTAACATCAAATATTTAAGTTAGTTTACCTTCTTCATCTTGCTGAAGTAAACATAAAGCCATAACGGCAGTGCATTTGAAGAATTCGACAATCTTATATTCAGGTATAAAGTCGATTTTTTTGTATATACACATTTAGCAGTCGATATTGAGTTGCTTTAAATCATTAATTTAACATCTTTAAGTTAATTACCTTCTTCATCTTACTGAAGTTGACATAAAGCCATAATGGCAGTGCATTTGGAAGAATTCGACAATCTTATATTCAGGTATAAAGTCGATTTTCTTGTATATACACATTTAGCAGTCGATATTGAGTTGCTTCAAATCATAACATCAAATATTTAAGTTAATTAGCCTTCTTCATCTTGCTGAAGTAAACATAAAGCCATAACGGCAGTGCATTTGGAAGAATTCGACAATCTTATATTCAGGTATAAAGTCGATTTTCTTGTATATACACATTTAGCAGTCGATATTGAGTTGCTTCAAATCATTAGTTCAACATATTTAAGTTAATTAGCTTCCTTCATCTTACCGAAGTTGACATAAAGCCATAACGGCAGTGCATTTGAAGAATTCGACAATCTTATATTCATGTATAATGTCGATTTTCTTGTATATACACATTTAGCAGTCGGTTTTGAGTTGCTTCAAATCATTAACTTCAAATATTTAAGTTAGTTAACCTTCGTAATCTTGATGAAGTTGACATAAAGCCATAACGGCAGTGCATTTGGAAGAATTCGACAATCTTATATTCAGGTATAAAGTCGATTTTCTTGTATATACACATTTAGCAGTCGATATTGAGTTGCTTCAAATCATTATCATCAAATATTTAAGTTAATTAGCTTCTTCATCTTACCGAAGTTGACATAAAGCCATAACGGCAGTGCATTTGAAGAATTCGACAATCTTACATTCAGGTATAAAGTCGATTTTCTTGTATATACACATTTAGCAGTCGATATTGAGTTGCTTTAAATCATTAGTTTATCATATTTAAGACAATTAAACTTCTTCACCTTTATGAAGTTGACATAAAGCCATAACGGCAGTGCATTTGGAAGAATTCGACAATCTTATATTCAGGTATAAAGTCGATTTTTTTGTATATAAACATTTAGCAGTCGATATTGAGTTACTTCAAATCATTAACATCAAATATTTAAGTTAGTTTACGGCAGGGTATTTGCAAGAATTCGACAATCTTATATTCAGGTATAAAGACGATTTTCTTGTACACACACATTCAGCAGTCGCGATTGAGTTGCTTTAAATCACTAGTTTAACATATTTAAGCTAATTAGCCTTATTAATTTTGCTAAAGTTGACATAAAGCCGTAACGGCAATGCATTTGAAAGAATTCGACAATCTTATATTCAGGTATAAAGTCGATTTTCTTGTATATACACATTTAGCAGTCGATATTGAGTTGCTTTAAATCATTAGTTTATCATATTTAAGTCAGTTAAACTTCTTCATCTCTATGAAGTTGACGTAAAGCCATAACGGCGGTGCATTTGAAGAATTCGGCAATCTTATATTCAGGAATATAGTCGATTTTCTTGTATATACACACTTAGCAGTCGATATTGAGTTGCTTCAAATCATTAATATCAAATATTTAAGTTAATTGGCTTCCTTCATCTTACCGAAGTTGACATAAAGCCATAACGGCAGTGCATTTGGAAGAATTCGAGAATCTTATATTCAGGTATAAAGTCGATTTTCTTGTATGTACACGCTTAGCAGTCGATATTGAGTTGCTTCAAATCATTAACATCAAATATTTAAGTTAATTAGCTTCCTTCATCTTACCGAAGTTGACATAAAGCAATAACGGCAGTGCATTTGCAAGAATTTGACAATCTTATATTCAGGTACATAAAGTCGATTTTCTTGTATATACACAATTAGCAGTCGATATTAAGTTGCTTCAAATCATAAACATCCAATATTTAAGTTAGTTAACCTTCTTCATCTTGCTGAAGTTGACATAAAGCCATAACGGCAGTGCATTTGGAAGAACTCGACAATCTTATATTTAGGTATAAAGTCGATTTTCTTGTATATACACATTTAGCAGTCGATATTAAGTTGCTTCAAATCATTAACATCAAATATTTAAGTTAGTTAACCTTCTTCATCTTACTGAAGTTGACATAAAGCCATAACGGCAGTGCATTTGGAAGAATTCGATAATCTTATATTCAGGTATAAAGTCGGTTTTCTTGTATATACACATTTAGCAGTCGGTATTGAGTTGCTTAAAATCATTAACATCAAATATTTAAGTAAATTAGCCTTCTTCATCTTAACGAAGTTGACATAAAGCCATAACGGCAGTGCATTTGGAAGAATCCGACAATCTTGTATTCAGGTATAAAGTCGATTTTTTGTATATACACATTTAGCAGTTGATATTGAGTTGCTTTAAATCATTAACATCAAATATTTAAGTTAATTAGCCTTCTTTAACTTACCGAAGTTGACATAAAGCCATAACGGCAGTGCATTTGGAAGAATTCGACAATCTTATGTTCAAGTATAACGTCGTTTTTCTTGTATACACACACTTAGCAGTCGATATTAAGTTGCTTCAAATCATCAACATCAAATATTTAAGTTAATTAGCTTCCTTCATCTTACCGAAGTTGACATAAAGCCATAACGGCAGTGCATTTAAAAGAATTCGACAATCTTATGTTCAGGTATAAAGTCGATTTTCTTGTATACACACACTTAGCAGTCGATATTGAGTTGCTTCAAATCATAAACATCAAATATTTAAGTTAATTAACCTTTTTCATCTTACCGAAGTTGACATAAAGCCATAACGGCAGTGCATTTGCAAGAATTCGACAATCTTATATTCAGGTTTAAAGTCGATTTTCTAGTATATACACATTTAGCAGTCGATATTGAGTTGCTTCAAATCATTAACATCAGATATTTAAGTTAATTAACCTTCTTCATCTTGATGAAGTTGACGTTAAGCCATAACGGCGGTGCATTTGGAAGAATTCGACAATCTTATATTCAGGTATAAAGTCGATTTTCTTGTACATGCACATTAAGCAGTCGATATTGAGTTGCTTCAAATAATTAACATCAAATATTTAAGTTAATTAGCCTTATTCATCTTGCTGAAGTAAACATAAAGCCATAACGGCAGGGTATTTGAAGAATTCGACAATCTTATATTCAGGTATAAAGTCGATTTTCTTGTATATACACATTTAGCAGTCGGTATTGAGTTGCTTCAAATCATTTTCATCAAATATTTAAGTTAATTAACATTCTCAGTCTTGCTGAATTTGACATAAATCCATAACGGCAGTGCATTTGGAAGAATTCGACAATCTTATATTCAGGTATAAAGTCGATTTTCTTGTATATACACATTTAGCAGTCGATATTGAGTTGCTTCAAATCATTAACATCAAATATTTAAGTTAATTAACCTTCTTCATCTTGATGAAGTTGACGTAAAGCCATAACGGCGGTGCATTTGGAAGAATTCGACAATCTTATATTCAGGTATAAAGTCGATTTTTTTGTACATACACATTTAGCAGTCGACATTGAGTTGCTTCGAATCATTAACATCAAATATTTAAGTTAATTAACCTTCTTCATCTTACCGAAGTTGACATAAAGCCATAACGGCAGTGCATTTGGAAGAATTCGACAATCTTATATTCAGGTATAAAGTCGATTTTCTTGTATATACACATTTAGCAGTCGATATTGAGTTGCTTCAAATCATTAACATCAAATATTTAAGTTAATTAACCTTCTTCATCTTGATGAAGTTGACATAAAGCCATAACGGCAGTGCATTTGGAAGAATTCGACAATCTTATATTCAGGTATAAAGTCGATTTTCTTGTATATACACATTTAGCAGTCGATATTGAGTTGCTTCAAATCATTAACATCAAATATTTAAGTTAGTTAACCTTCTTCATCTTGCTGAAGTTAACATAAAGCCATAACGGCAGTGCATTTGCAAGAATTCGACAATCTTATATTCAGGTATAAAGACGATTTTCTTGTATATACACATTTAGCAGTCGGTGTTGAGTTGCTCTAAATCCTTAACATCAAATATTTAAGTTAATTAGCCTTCTTCATCTTACCGAAGTTGACATAAAGCCATAACGGCAGTGCATTTGGAAGAATTCGACAATCTTATATTCAGGTATAAAGTCGATTTTCTTGTATATACACGCCTAGCAGTCGACATTGAGTTGCTTCAAATCATTAACATCAGATATTTAAGTTAATTAACCTTCTTCATCTTGATGAAGTTGACGTTAAGCCATAACGGCGTTGCATTTGGAAGAATTCGACAATTTTATATTCAGGTATAAAGTCGATTTTCTTGTATATGCACATTTAGCAGTCGATATTGAGTTGCTTCAAATCATTAACATCAAACATTTAAGTTAATTAGCCTTATTCATCTTGATGAAGTAAACATAAAGCCATAACGGCAGGGTATTTGCAAGAATTCGACAATCTTATATTCAGGTATAAAGTCGATTATCTTGTATATACACATTTAGCAGTCGAAATTGAGTTGCTTCAAATCATTAACAGCAAATATTTAAGTTAATTAGCCTTCTTCAACTTACCGAAGTTGACATAAATCCATAACGGCAGTGCATTTGGAAGAATTCGACAATCTTATATTCAGGTATAAAGTCGATTTTCTTGTATATATACGCTTAGCAGTCGACATTGAGTTGCTTCAAATCATTAACATCAGATATTTAAGTTAATTAACCTTCTTCATCTTGATGAAGTTGACGTAAAGCCATAACGGCGGTGCATTTTGAAGAATTCGACAATCTTATGTTCAGGTATAAAGTCGATTTTCTTGTATACACACACTTAGCAGTCGATATTGAGTTGCTTCAAATCATTAACATCAAATATTTAAGTTAATTAGCTTCCTTCATCTTACCGAAGTTGACATAAAGCCATAACGGCAGTGCATTTGGAAGAATTCGACAATCTTATGTTGAGGTATAAAGTCGATTTTCTTGTATACACACACTAGCAGTCGATATTGAGTTGCTTCAAATCATAAACATCAAATATTTAAGTTAATTAACATTCTTCATCTTGCTGAATTTATCATAAAGCCATAACGGCAGTGCATTTGGAAGAATTCGACAATCTTATATTCAGGTATAAAGTCGATTTTCTTGTATATACACATTTAGCAGTCGATATTGAGTTGCTTCAAATCATTAAGTTTAACATATTTAAGTTAATTAGCCTTATTCATCTTATCGAAGTTGACATAAAGCCATAACGGCAATGCATTTGGAAGAATTCGACAATCTTATATTCAGGTATAAAGTCGATTTTCTTGTACACACACATTTAGCAGTCGATATTGAATTGCTTCCAATCATTACTTTAACATATTTAAGTTAATTTACCTTATTCATCTTACTGAAGTTTACATAAAGCCATAACGCCAGTGCATTTGGAAGAATTCGACAATCTTATATTCAGGTATATAGTCGATTTTCTTGTATATACACACTTAGCAGTCGATATTGAGTTGCTTCAAATCATTAACATCAAATATTTAAGTTAATTAGCTTCCTTCATCTTGTCGAAGTAGACATAAAGCCATAACGGCAGTGTATTTGGAAGAATTCGACAATCTTATATTCAGGTATAAAGTAGATTTTCTTGTATATACACATTTAGCAGTCGATATTGACTTGCTTCAAATCATTAGCATCAAATATTTAAGTTAATTAGCCTTCTTCATCTTATCGAAGTTGACATAAAGCCATAACGGCAATGCATTTGGAAGAATTCGACAATCGTATATTCAGGTAAAAAGGTGATTTTCTTGTATATACACATTTAGCAGTCGCTATTGAGTTGCTTCAAATCATTAATTTAACATATTTAAGCTAATTAACCTTCTTCATCTTACTGAAGTTGACATAAAGCCATAACGGCAATGCATTTGAAGAAATCGACAATCTTATATTCAGGTATAAAGTCGATTTTCTTGTATATACACGCTTAGCAGTCGATATTGAGCTGCTTCAAATCATTAACATCAAATATTTAAGTTAATTAGTTTCCTTAATCTTACCGAAGTGTACATAAAGCAATAACGGCAGTGCATTTGCAAGAATTTGACAATCTTATATTCAGGTACATAGTCGATTTTCTTGTATATACACAATTAGCAGTCGATATTAAGTTGCTTCAAATCATAAACATCAAATATTTAAGTTAGTTAACCTTCTTCATCTTGCTGAAGTTGACATAAAGCCATAACGGCAGTGCATTTGGAAGAACTCGACAATCTTATATTTAGGTATAAATTCGATTTTCTTGTATATACACATTTAGCAGTCGATATTGAATTGCATAAAATCATTAATTTAACATATTTAAGTTAATTAACCTTCTCCATCTTACTGAAGTTGACATAAAGCCATAACGGCAGTGCATTTGGAAGAATTCGACAATCTTATATTCAGGTATAAAGTCGATTTTCTTGTATATACACATTTAGCAGTCGATATTGAGTTGCTTTAAATCATTAGTTTGACATGTTTAAGTTATCTAGCTTCCTTCATCTTACCGGAGTTGACATAAAGCCATAACGGCAGTGTTTTTGAAAGAATTAGACAATCTTATGTTCAGGTATAAAGTCGATTCTCTTGTATATACACATTTAGCAGTTGATATTGAGTTGCCTTAAATCATTAGCTTCACATCAAATATTTAAGTTAATTAACCTTCTTCATCTTACCGAAGTTGACATAAAGCCATAACGGCAGTGCATTTGGAAAATCTCGACAATCTTATATTCAGGTATAAAGTCGATTTTGTTGTATATACACACTTAGCAGTCGATATTGAGTTGCTTCAAATCATTAACATCAAATATTTAAGTTAATTAACCTTCTTCATCTTACCGAAGTTGACATAAAGCCATAACGGCAGTGCATTTGGAAGAATTCGACAATCTTATATTCAGGTATAAAGTCGATTTTCTTGTATATACACATTTAGCAGTCGATATTGAGTTGCTTTAAATCATTAACATCAAATATTTAAGTTAATTAACCTTCTTCATCTTACTGAAGTTGACATAAAGCCATAACGGCAGTGCATTTGGAAGAATTCGACAATCTTATATTCAGGTATAAAGTCGATTTTCTTGTATATACACTTAATCGATATTGAGCTGCTTCAAATCATTAACATCAAATATTTAAGTTAATTAGCTTCCTTCATCTTACCGAAGGAGACATAAAGCCATAACGGCAGTGCATTTGGAAGAATTTCGACAATCTTATATTCAGGTATAAAGTCGATTTTCTTGTATATACACATTTAGCAGTCGATATTGAGTTGCTTCAAATCATTAACATCAAATATTTAAGTTAATTAGCCTTCTTCATCTTACCGAAGTTGACATAAAGCCATAACGGCAGTGCATTTGAAAGAATTCGACAATCTCATATTCAGGTATAAAGTCGATTTTCTTGTATATACACATTTAGCAGTCGATATTGAGTTCCTTCAAATCATTATCATCAAATATTTAAGTTAATTAGCTTCCTTCATCTTACCGAAGCTGACATAAAGCCATAACGGCAGTGCATTTGGAAGAATTCGACAATCTTATATTCAGGTATAAAGTCGTTTTTCTTGTATATACACACTTAGCAGTCGATATTGAGTTGTTTCAAATCATTAACATCAAATATTTAAGTTAATTACCTTCCTTCATCTTACCGAAGTTGACATAAGGCCATAACGGCAGTGCATTTGAAGAATTCGAAAATCTTATATTCAGGTATAAAGTCGATTTTCTTGTATATACACACTAAGCAGTCGATACTGAGCTGCTTTAAATCATTAATTTAATATCTTTAAGTTAATTTAGCCTTCTTCATCTTTCTGAAGTTGACATAAAGCCATAACGGCAGTGCATTTGGAAGAATTCGACAATCTTATATTTAGGTATAAAGTCGATTTTCTTGTATATACACATTTAGTAGTCGATATTGAGTTGCTTAAAATCATTAACATCAAATATTTAATTTAATTAACCTTCTTCATCTTAACGAAGTTGACATAAAGCCATAACGGCAGTGCATTTGGAAGAATTCGACAATCTTATATTCAGGTATAAAGTCGATTTTCTTGTATATACACATTTAGCAGTCGATATTGAGTTGCTTCAAATCATTAACATCAAATATTTAAGTTAATTAGCCTTCTTCATCTTGCCGAAGTTGACATAAAGCCATAACGGCAGTGCATTTGAAGAATTCGGCAATTTTATATTCAGGTATAAAGTCGATTTTCTTGTATATACACATAAGGCAGTCGGTATTGAGTTCCTTCAAATCATTATCATCAAATATTTAAGTTAATTAACCCTATTCATCTTACCGAAGTTGACATAAAGCCATAACGGCAGTGCATTTGGAAGAATTCGACAATCTTATGTTCAAGTATAAAGTCGTTTTTCTTGTATATACACACTTAGCAGTCGATATTAAGTTGCTTCAAATCATCAACATCAAATATTTAAGTTAATTAGCTTCCTTCATCTTACCGAAGTTGACATAAAGCCATAACGGCAGTGCATTTGGAAGAATTCGACAATCTTATATTCAGGTATAAAGTCGATTTTCTTGTATATACACATTTAGCAGTCGATATTGAGTTGCTTCAAATCATTAACATCAAATATTTAAGTTAATTAACCTTCTTCATCTTACCGAAGTTGACATAAAGCCATAACGGCAGTGCATTTGGAAGAATTCGACAATCTTATATTCAGGTATAAAGTCGATTTTCTTGTATATACACATTAGCAGTCGATATTGACTTCATTCAAATCATTAACATCAAATATTTAAGTTAATTATCCTATTCATCTTACCGAAGTTGACATAAAGCCATAACGGCAGTGCATTTGGAGGAATTCGGCAATCTTATATTCAGGTATAAAGTCGATTTTCTTGTATATACACATTTAGTAGTCGATATTGAGTTGCTTAAAATCATTAACATCAAACATTTAAGTTAATTAACCTTCTTCATCTTACTGAAGTTGACATAAAGCCATAACGGCAGTGCATTTGGAAGAATTCGACAATCTTATATTCAGGTATAAAGTCGTTTTTCTTGTATATACACATTTAGCTGTCGATCTTAATTTGCCTCAAATCATTAACATCAAATATTTAAGTTAATTAACCTTCTTCATCTTACCGAAGTTGACATAAAGTCATAACGACGGTGCATTTGGAAGAATTCGACAATCTTATATTCAGGTATAAAGTCGATTTTCTTGTATGTACACACTTAGCTGTCGATATTAATTTGCCTCAAATCATTAACATCAAATATTTAAGTTAATTAACCTTCTTCATCTTTCTGAAGTTGACATAAAGCCATAACGGCAGTGCATTTGGAAGAATTCGACAATCTTATATTCAGGTATAAAGTCGATTTTCTTGTATATACACACTTAGCAGTCGATATTGAGTTGCCTTAAATCATTAATTTAACATATTTAATTTAATTAATTTTCTTTATCTTAATGAAGTTGACATAAAGCCATAACGGCAGTGCATTTGGAAGAATTCCACAATCCTATATTAAGGTATAAAGTCGATTTTCTTGTATATACACATAAGGCAGTCGGTATTGAGTTCCTTCAAATCATTATCATCAAATATTTAAGTTAATTAACCCTATTCATCTTACTGAAGTTGACATAAAGCCATAACGGCAGTGCATTTGGAAGAATTCGACAATCTTATATTCAAGTATAAAGTCGTTTTTCTTGTATATACACACTTAGCAGTCGATATTGAGTTGCTTAAATCATTAACATCAAATATTTAAGTTAATTAGCTTTCTTCATCTTATCGAAGTTGACATAAAGCCATAACGGCAGTGCATTTGGAAGAATTCGAGAATCCAGGTATAAAGTCGATTTTTTTGTATGTACACGCTTAGCAGTCGATATTGAGTTGCTTCAAATCATAAGCATCAAATATTTAAGTTATTTAACCTTCCTTCATCTTACCGAAGTTGACATAAAGCCATAACGGCAGTGCATTTGGAAGAATTCGACAATCTTATATTCAGGTATAAAGTCGACAATCTTTTTCTTGTATATACACATTTAGCAGTCGATATTGAGTTGCTTCAAATCATTAACATCAAATATTTAAGTTAATTAACCTTCTTCATCTTGCTGAAGTTGACATAAAGCCATAACGGCAGTGCATTTGGAAGAATTCGACAATCTTATATTCAGGTATAAAGTCGATTTTCTTGTATATACACATTTAGCAGTCGATATTGAGTTGCTTCAAATCATTAACATCAAATATTTAAGTTAATTAACCTTCTTCATCTTGCTGAAGTTGACATAAAGCCATAACGGCAGTGCATTTGGAAGAATTCGACAATCTTATATTCAGGTATAAAGTCGATTTTCTTGTATATACACATTTAGCAGTCGATATTGAGTTGCTTCAAATCATTAACATCAAATATTTAAGTTAATTAACCTTCTTCATCTTACCGAAGTTGACATAAAGCCATAACGGCAGTGCATTTGGAAGAATTCGACAATCTTATATTCAGGTATAAAGTCGATTTTCTTGTATATACACATTTAGCAGTCGATATTGAGTTGCTTCAAATCATTAACATCAAATATTTAAGTTAATTAACCTTATTCATCTTACTGAAGTTGACATAAAGCCATAACGGCAGTGCATTTGGAAGAATTCGACAATCTTATATTCAGGTATAAAGTCGATTTTCTTGTATATACACATTTAGCAGTCGATATTGAGTTGCTTTAAATCATTAACATCAAATATTTAAGTTAATTAACCTTCTTCATCTTGCTGAAGTTGACATAAAGCCATAACGGCAGTGCATTTGGAAGAATTCGACAATCTTATATTCAGGTATAAAGTCGATTTTCTTGTATATACACATTTAGCAGTCGATATTGAGTTGCTTTAAATCATTAACATCAAATATTTAAGTCAATTAACCTTCTTCATCTTACCGAAGTTGACATAAAGCCATAACGGCAGTGCATTTGGAAGAATTCGACAATCTTATATTCAGGTATAAAGTCGATTTTCTTGTATATACACAAAAGGCAGTCGGTATTGAGTTCCTTCAAATCATTATCATCAAATATTTAAGTTAATTAGCTTCCTTCATCTTACCGAAGTTGACATAAAGCCATAACGGCAGTGCATTTTAAGAATTCGACAATCTTATATTCAGGTATAAAGTCGATTTTCTTGTATATACACACTTAGCAGTCGATATTGAGTTGTTTCAAATCATTTACATCAAATATTTACGTTAATTAACCTTCTTCATCTTACTGAAGTTGGCATAAAGCCATAACGGCAGTGCATTTGAAAGAATTTGACAATCTTATATTCAGGCATAAAGTTGATTTTCTTGTATATACACAATTAGCAGTCGATATTAAGTTGCTGTAAATCATTAGTTTAACATATTTAAGTTAATTAGCCATCTTCATCTTACCGATGTTGACATAAAGCCATAACGGCAGTGCATTTGGAAGAATTCGACAATCTTATATTCAGGTATAAAGTCGATTTTCTTGTATATACACATTTAGCAGTCGATATTGAGTTGCTTCAAATCATTAACATCAAATATTTAAGTTAATTAAGCTTCTTCATCTTACTGAAGTTGACATAAAGCCATAACGGCAGTGCATTTGAAGAATTAGGCAATCCTATATTCAGGTATAAAGTCGATTTTCTTGTATATACACATAAGGCAGTCGGTATTGAGTTCCTTCAAATCATTATCATCAAATATTTAAGTTAATTAACCCTATTCATCTTACCGAAGTTGACATAAAGCCATAACGGCAGTGCATTTGGAAGGATTCGACAATCTTATGTTCAAGTATAATGTCGTTTTTCTTGTATAAATATTTAAGTTAATTAGCTTCCTCCATTTTACCGAAGTTGACATACAGCCATAACGGCAGTGCATTTGGAAGAATTCGGCAGTCCTATATTCAGGTATAAAGTCGATTTTATGACATAAAGCAATAACGGCAGTGCATTTGCAAGAATTTGACAATTTTAAATTCAGGTACAAAGTCGATTCTCTTGTATATACACAATTAGCAGTCGATATTGAGTTGCTTCAAAACCTAAACATCAAATATTTAAGTTAATTAACCTTCTTCATCTTGCTGAAGTTGACAAAAAGCCATAACGGCAGTGCATTTGGAAGAATTCGACAATCTTATATTCAGGTATAAAGTCGATTTTCTTGTATATACACATTTAGCAGTCGATATTGAGTTGCCTTAAATTATTAGCTTCAAACATTTAAGTTAATTAACCTTCTTCATCTTACCGAAGTTGACATAAAGCCATAACGGCAGTAC
>NW_026090334.1:0-16722 GCF_024586455.1 Bactrocera neohumeralis
TAAAAAAAACTTTTTTGCATAAGATTGTCGAGTTTTCCGCGTCCGTTTGGGTTTATGTCAACTTCGGTAAAATGAATAAGGCTAATTAACTTAAATATTTGATGTTAATGATTTTAAGCAACTCAATATCGACTGCTAAATGTGTATATACAAGAAAATTGACTTTATACCTGAATATAAGATTGTCGAATTCTTCCAAATGCACTGCCGTTATAGCTTTATGTCAACTTCGATAAGATGAAGAAGGCTAATTAACTTAAATATTTTATGTTAATAATTTGAAGCAACTCAATATCGACTGCTAAAAGTGTGTATAAAAGAAAATCGACTTTACACCTGAACATAAGACTGTCGAGTTCTTCCAAACGCGCTGCCGTTATGGCTTTATGTCAACTTCGGTAAGATGAAGGAAGCTAATTAACTTAAATATTTGATGTTAATAATTTAAAGCAACTCAATATCGACTGCTAAATGTATATATAAGAGAAAATCGACTTTATACCTGAATATACATAAGATTGTCGAATTCTTCCAAATGCACTGCCGTTATGGCTTTATGTCAACTTCAGTAAGATGAAGAAGGTTAATTAACTTAAAGATGTTAAATTAATGATTTAAAGCAACTCATTATCGACTCTAAATGTGTATATACAAGAAAATCGACTTTATACCTGAATATAAGATTGTCGGATTCTTCCAAATGCACTGCCGTTATGGCTTTATGTCAACTTCGGTAAGATGAAGAAGGATAACTAACTTAAATGTCTGAACCTTATGATTTAAGGCAACTAAAAATCGACTGCTAAATATATACAAGAAAAGCTTTATACTCAATATAAGATTGTCGGATTCTTCCAAAATGTGTTATGGCTTTTGCGTCAAACGGTAAGATAAAGAAAATTAACTTAAATGTGTGACTGATTTAAGGCACCTAATATCAAGTGGTAATGTTTAGAAGAAATCGAATTCTGAATATAAGATTATCCAAATCCAAAAGCACTGCCCGTTATGGCTTTATGTCAACTTCGGTAAGATAAAGAAGTTTAATTGACTTAAATATGCGAAGCTAATGATTAAAGGCAACTCAATATCGACTGCTAAGTGTGTATATACAGGGAAATCGACTTTAAACCTGAATATAAGATTGTCGAATTCTTCCAAATGCACTGCCGTTATGGCTTTATGTAAACTTCGGTAAGATAAAGAAGGTTAATTGACTTAAATATGTTAAACTAATAAGATTATCCAATTCTTCCAAAAGCACTGCCCGTTAAGGCTTTATGTCAACTTCCGTAAGATGAAGGAAGCTAATTACCTTAAATAATTAATGTCAATGCTTTGAAGCAACTCAATATCGACTGCTAAGTGTGTATATACAGGGAATCGACCTTAACCCTGAACTTAAGATTGTCGGATTCTTCCAACTGCTCTGCCGTTATGGCTTTATGTCAACTTCGGTAAGATGAAGAAGTTTAATTGACTTAAATATGTTAAACTAATAATTTAAAGCAACTCAATATCGACTGCTAAATGTATATATACAAGAAAATCGACTTTATACCTGAATATAAGATTGTCGGATTCTTCCAAATGCACTGCCGTTATGGCTTTATGTCAACTTCGGTAAGATGAAGAAGGATAAATTGACGTAAATATGTTAAACTATTGATTTAAAGAACTCAATATCGACTGCTAAATGTGTATATACAAGAAAATCGACTTTATACCTGAATATAAGATTGTCGAATTCTTCCAAATGCACTGCCGTTATGGCTTTATGTGTCAACTTCGGTAAGATGAAGAAGGTTAATTGACTTAAATATGTTAAACTAATGATTTAAAGCAACTCAATATCGACTGCTAAATGTGTATAAACAAGAAAATCGACTTTATACCTGAATACAAGATTGTCGAATTCTTCCAAATGCACTGCCGTTATGGCTTTATGTCAACTTCGGTAAGATAAAGAAGGTTAATTAACTTAAATGTGTGAAGCTAATGATTTAAGGCAACTCAATATCGAGTGGTAAATGTGTATATAGAAGAAAATCGACTTTATACCTGAATATAAGATTATCCAATTCTTCCAAAAGCACTGCCCGTTAAGGCTTTATGTCAACTTCGGTAAGATGAAGGAAGCTAATTAACTTAAATAATTAATGTTAATGCTTTGAAGCAACTCAATATCGACTGCTAAGTGTGTATATACAGGGAAATCGACTTTAAACCTGAACTTAAGATTGTCGCATTCTTCCAACTGCACTGCCGTTATGGCTTTATGTCAACTTCGGTAAGATAAAGAAGGTTAATTGACTTAAATATGTTAAACTAATAATTTAAAGCAACTCATTATCGACTCTAAATGTGTATATACAAGAGAATCGACTTTCTACCTGAATATAAGATTGTCGAATTCTTCCAAATGCACTGCCGTTATGGCTTTATGTCAACTTCGGTAAGATGAAGAAGGTCAATTGACTTAAATATGTTAAACTAATGATTTAAAGCAACTCAATATCGACTGCTAAATGTGTATACACAAGAAAATCTACTTTATACCTGAATATAAGATTGTCGAATTCTTCCAAATGCACCGCTGTTATGGCTATACGTCAACTTCGGTAAGATGAAGAAGTTTAATTAACTTAAATGTTTGAACCTAATGATTTGAAGCAACTCAATATCGACTGCTAAGTGTGTATATACAAGAGAATCGACTTTCTACCTGAATATAAGATTGTCGGATTCTTCCAAATGCACTGCCGTTATGGCTTTACATATGTTTACTTCAGCAAGATGAGGAAGGTTAATTAACTTAAATATGTTAAATTAATGATTTAAAGCAACTCAATATCGACTGCTAAATGTGTATAAACAAGAAAATCGACTTTATACTGGAATACAAGATTGTCGAATTCTTCCAAATGCACTGCCGTTATGGCCTTATGTCAACTTCGGTAAGATAAAGAAGGTTAATTAACTTAAATATGTTAAATTAATGATTTAAGGCAACTCAATATCGAGTGGTAAATGTGTATATAGAAGAAATTCGACTTTATACCTGAATATAAAATTATCCAATTCTTCCAAATGCACTGCCGTTATGGCTTTATGTCAACTTCAGTAAGATGAAGAAGGTTAATTAACTTAAATGTTTGATGTTAATGATTTAAAGCAACTCAATATCGACTGCTAAATGTGTATATGCCAGAAAATTGACTTTATACCTGAATATAAGAATGTTGAATTCTTCCAAATGCACTGCCGTTATGGCTTTATGTCAACTTCAGTAAAATGAAGATGGTTAATTAACTTAAATATGTTAAATTAATGATTTAAAGCAACTCAATATCGACTGCTAAATGTGTATACAAGAAAATCGACTTTGTACCCAAATATAAGATTGTGGAATTCTTCCAAATGCACTGCCGATATTACTTTATATCCACTTCAGTAAGATGAAGAAGGTTAATTAACTTAAATCTATTAAAGTAATGATTTAGGGCGATTCAATATCGACTGCTAAATGTCTATATATACAAGAAAATCGACTTTATACCTGAATATAAGATTGTCGGATTCTTCCAAATGCACTGCCGTTATGGCTTTATGTCAACTTCGGTAAGATGAAGAAGGTTAATTAACTTAAATATGTTAAATTAATGATTTAAAGCAACTCAATATCGACTGCTAAATGTGTATATACAAGAAAATCGACTTTATACCTGAATATAAGATTGTCGGATTCTTCCAAATGCACTGCCGTTATGGCTTTATGTCAACTTCGGTAAGATGAAGAAGTAATTAACTAAAATATGGTAAATTAATGATTTAAGGCCATTCAATATCGACTGCTAAATGTGTATATACAAGAAAATCGACTTTATACCTGAATATAAGATTGTCGAATTCTTCCAAATGCACTGCCGTTATGGCTTTATGTCAACTTCGGTAAGATGAAGAAGGTCAATTAACTTAAATATGTTAAATGTTAATGATTTAAAGCAACTCAATATCGACTGCTAAATGTGTATATACAAGAAAATCGACTTTATACCTGAATATAAGATTGTCGAATTCTTCCAAATGCACTGCCGTTATGGCTTTATGTCAACTTCGGTAAGATGAAGAAGGTTAATTAACCTAAATATGTTAAACTTATGATTTAAGGCAACTCAATATCGACTGCTAAATGTAAATATACAAGAAAACCGACTTTGTACCTGAATATAAGATTGTCGGATTCTTCCAAATGCGCTGTCGTTATAGCTTTATGTCAACTTCAGTTAGATGAAGAAGGTTAATTAATGATTTAAAGCAACTCTTCGAAATATGTTATACAAGAAAATCGACTTTAATGATGAAGTCAACAACTCAATAGACTCTGCTAAATGTGTATATACAAGAAAATCGACTTTATACCTGAATATAAGATTGTATTCTTCCAAATGCACTGCCGTTATGGCTTTATGTCAACTTCGGTAAGATGAAGAAGGTTAATTAACTTAAATATGTTAAACTAATGATTTAAAGCAACTCAATATCGACTGCTAAATGTGTATATACAAGAAAATCGACTTTATACCTGAATATAAGATTGTCGAATTCTTCCAAATGCACTGCCGTTATGGCTTTATGTCAACTTCGGTAAGATGAAGAAGGCTAATTGACTTAAATATGTTAAAATAATGATTTAGCGCAACTCAATATCGACTGCTAAATGTGTATATACAAGAAAATCGGCTTTATACCTGAATATAAGATTGTCGGATTCTTCCAAATGCACTGCCGTTATGGCTTTATGTCAACTTCGGTAAGATGAAGAAGGTTAATTAACTTAAATATGTTAAATTAATGATTTAAAGCAACTCAATATCGACTGCTAAATGTGTATATACAAGAAAATCGACTTTATACCTGAATATAAGATTGTCGAATTCTTCCAAATGCACTGCCGTTATGGCTTTATGTCAACTTCGGTAAGATGAAGAAGGTTAATTCACTAAAACATGTTAAACTAATGATTTGAAGCAACTCAATATCCATTGCCAAATGTGAGTATACAATTAAATCGGCTTTGTACCTTGATATAGCATTGTGGACTTCTTCCAAATGCACTGCCGTTATGGCTTTACGTCAACTTCATCAAGATGAAGAAGGTTAATTGACTTAAATATGATAAACTAATGATTTAAAGCAACTCAATATCGACTGCTAAATGTGTATACAAGAAAATCGACTTTATACCTGAATATAAGATTGTCGAATTCTTCCAAATGCACTGCCGTTATGGCTTTATGTCAACTTCTATAAGATGAAGAAGGCTAATTATCTTAAATTTTTGATGTTAATGATTTGAAGCAACTCAACACCGACTGCTAAATGTGTATATACAAGAAAATCGACTTTATACCTAAATATAAGATTGTCGAATTCTTCCAAATGCACCGCCGTTATGGCTTTATGTCAACTTTGGTAAGATAAAGAAGGTTAATTAACTTAAATGTGAGAAGTTGATGATTTAAGGCAACTCAATATCGACTGCTAAATGTGTATATACAAGAAAATCGACTTTATACCTGAATATAAGATTGTCGAATTCTTCCAAATGCACTGCCGTTATGGCTTTATGTCAACTTCGGTAAGATGAAGGAGGCTAGTTAACTTAAACATTTGATGTTAATGATTTGAAGCAACTCAATATCGACTGCTAAATGTGTATATACAAGAAAATCGACTTTATACCTGAATATAAGATTATCCAATTCTTCCAAAAGCACTGCCGTTAAGGCTTTATGTCAACTTCGGTAAGATGAAGGAAGCTAATTAACTTAAATATTTAATGTCTAATGATTTGAAGCAACTCAATATCGACTGCTAAATGTGTATATACAAGAAAATCGACTTTATACCTGAATATAAGATTGTCGAATTCTTCCAAATGCACTGCCGTTATGGCTTTATGTCAACTTCGGTAAGATGAAGAAGGTTAATTGACTTAAATATGTTAAACTAATGATTTAACGCAACTCCATATCGACTGCTAAATGTGTATATAAAAGAAAATCGATTTTATACCTGAATATGATATTGTCGAATTCTTCCAAACGCATTGCGGTTATGGCTTTATGTCAACTTCGGTAAGATGAAGAAGGTTAATTGACTTAAATATGTTAAACTAATGATTTAAACTCAATATCGACTGCTAAATGTGTATATACAAGAAAATCGACTTTATACCTGAATATAAGATTGTCGAATTCTTCCAAATGCACTGCCGTTATGGCTTTATGTCAACTTCGGTAAGATGAAGAAGGTTAATTAACTTAAATATGTTAAACTAATGATTTAAGCAACTCAATATCGACTGCTTAATGTGTATATAAAACAAAATGGACTTTATACCTGAATATAAGATTATCGAATTCTTCCAAATGCACTGCCGTTATGGCTTTATGTCAACTTCGGTAAGATTAAGAATGTTAATTAACTTAAATATGTTAAATTAATGATTTAAGGCAACTCAATATCGACTGCTAAGTGTGTATATACAAGAAAATCGACTTTATACCTGAATATAAGATTGTCGAATTCTTCCAAATGCACTGCCCTTATGGCTTTATGTCAACTTGAGTAAGATGGTGACGGTTAATTGACTTTAATATGTTAAACTAATGATTTAAAGCAACTCAATATCGACTGCTAAATGTGTATATACAAGAAAATCGACTTTATACCTGAATATAAGATTTTCGAATTCTTCCAAATGAACTGCCGTTATGGCTTTATGTCAACTTCGGTAAGATGAGGCAGGTTAATTGACTTTAATATGTTAAACTAATAATTTAAAGCAACTCAAGATCGACTGCTAAATGTGTATATATAAAAGAAAATCGACTTTATACCTGAATATCAGATTGCCGTTTTCTTCCAAATGCACTGCCGTTATGGCTTTGTGTCAACTTCGCTAAGATGAAGAAGGTTAATTGACTTTAATATACGTTAAACTAATGATTTAACGCATCTCAATATCGACTGCTAAATGTATATATACAAGAAAATCGACTTTATACCTGAATATAAGTTTGTCGGATTCTTCCAAATGCACTGCCGTTATGGCTTTACGTCAAATTCAATATGTGAAGTTTATGATGGGAAGCAACACAATTTCGATAGCTAAATGCGTATATACAAGAAAATCGAGTTTATACCTAAATATAGGATTGTGGAATTCTTCCAAATGCACGGTCGCTATGGCTTTATATCAACTACCGTAAGATAAAGAAGGTTAATTTACTTAAATATGTTAAATTAATGATTAGAAGCAACTCAATATCGATTGCTAAATGTGTATATACATAAAAATCGGTTTTATATGTTAATATAAGATTGTGAAATTATTCCAAATTCACTGCCGTTATGGCGTTATGTCAACTTCGGTAAGATGAAGAAGGTTACTTAAATTAAATATGCGAAGTAAATGATGTGAATAATCTCAATATCGATTGCTAATTGTGCATAAACAAGAAAATCGACTTTATACCTAAATATAAGATTATGGAATTCCTCCATATGCACTGCCGTTATAGCTTTATATCAACTTCAGTAAGATGACGAAGGTTAATTAAACGAAATATGTGAAGTTAGTGATGTGGAACAACTCAATATCGACTGCCAAATGTGTATACACAAGAAAATCAAATTTATTCCTAAATATAAATTTGTGGAATTCTTCCAAATGCACTGTCGTTATGGCTTTATATCAACTTCAGTAAGATGAAGAAGGTTAATTAACTTAAATAACTGAAGGAAATGATTTGAAGAAACTCAAAATCGATTGCTAAATGTTAATATGCAAGAAAATCGGGATTATATCTTAATATAAGATTATGAAATTCACTGTGTCAAATTAATGATTTGAAGTAACTCAATATCGATTGCTAAATGTGTATATACAAGAAACTCGACTTTATACCTTAATATAAGATTGTGAAATTATTCCAAATTCACTGTCGTTATGGCTTTATGTCAAATTGTGGTGAGATGAAGAAGGTTACTTAAATTAAATCTGTAAAGGTAATGATGTGAAGCAACTCAATATCGATTGCTAAACGGGTATATACAAGAAAATCGACTTTATACCTAAATCTAAGATTGTGGAATTCTTCCAAATGCACTGCCGTTATGGCTTTATGTCAACTTTAGTAAGATGAAGAAGGGTAATCAACTTAAATATATTAAATTAATGATTTATAGCAACTCAATATCGATTGCTAAATGTGAACACACAAGAAAAAAAACTTTATACCTAAATATAAGATTGTGGAATTCTTCCAAATGCACTGCCGTTATGGCTTTATGTCAACTTCAGTAAGATGAAGAAGGGTAATCACCTTAAATATGTTAAATTAATGATTTGAAGCAACTCAATATCGATTGCTAAATGTGTATATACAAAAAAATCGGTTTTATGTCCTAATATAAGATTGTTAAATTATTACAAAATTCACTGCCGTTTTGGCTTTATGTCAACTTCCGTAAGATGAGGAAGGTTAATTAACTTAAATATGTTAAATTAGTGATTTAAAGCAACTCAATATCGACTAATAAATGTGTATATACAAGAAAATCGATTTTATACCATAATATAAGATTGTGGAATTCTTCCAAATTCACTGCCGTTATGGCTTTATGTCAACTTCAGTAAGATGAAGAAGGGTAATCAACTTGAATATGTTAAACTAATGATTTGAAGCAACTCAATATCGATTGCTAAATGTGTATATACATAAAAATCCGTTTTATATCTATATCCACTTCAGAAAGATGAAGAAGGTTAATTAACTTAAATAAGGGATGTAAATGATTTGAAGTAACTCAATATCGATTGCTAAATGTGTATGTACAAGAAGTTCGACTTTATACCTGAACATTAGATTGTTGAATTCTTCCAAATGCACTGCCGTTATGGCTTTATGTCAACTTCGATAAGATGAAGAAGGCTAATTAACTTAAATATTTGATGTTAATGATTTGAAACAACTCAATATCGTTTCCTTAATCTGTATATACAAGAATATCGACTTTATACCTAAATATAAGATTGTGGAATTCTTCCAAATGCACTGCCGTTATGGCTTTATGTCAACTTCAGTAAGATGAAGAAGGTTAATTAACTTAAATATGTGAAGTTAATGATTTGAAGCAACTTGATATATTCAGATTACTAAATGTTTAAATGCATGAAAATTGGTTTTATACCTAAATATAAATTGTGGAATTCTTCCAAATGCACTGCCGTTATGGCTTTATGTCAACTTCAGTAAGATGAAGAAGGTTAATTAACTTAAATATGTTAAATTAATGATTTGAAGAAACTCAATATCGATTGCTAAATGTGTATATACAAGAAAATCGACTTTATACATATAATATAAGATTGTGGAATTCTTCCAAATGCACTGCCGTTATGGCTTTATGTCAACTTCAGTAAGATGAAGAAGGTTAATTAACTTAAATATGTAAAGTTAATGATTTGAAGAAACTCAACATCGATTGCTAAATTTGTATATACAAGAAAATCGATTTTGTATCTAAATATAAGATTGTGGAATTCTTCCAAATGCACTGCCGTTATAACTTTATATCAACTTCAGTAAGATGAAGACGGTTAATTAACTTAACTGTGTTAAAGTAATGATTTGAAGCAACTCAATGTCGATCGCTAGATGTTTATAGACAAGAAAATCGACTTTATACCTAAATAAGATTGTGGAATTTTTCCAAATGCACTGCCGTTATGGCTTTATGTCAACTTCAGTAAGATGAAGAAGGTTAATTAACTAAAATATGTCAAATTAATGATTTGAAGCAACTCAATATCGATTTCTAAATGTGTATATACAAGAAAATCGACTTTTATACCTAAATATAAATTGTCGAATTCTTCCAAATGAACTGCCGTTATGGCTTTATGTCCACTTCAGTAAGATGAAGAAGACTGGTCAGCTAATATATAAAAAATTAATGATTTGAAGCAACTTAATATCGATTGCTAAATGTATATATACAAGAAAATCGACTTTATACCTGAATATAAGATTTTGGAATTCTTCCAAATGCACTGCCGTTATTCCTTTATATCCACTTCAGTACGGTGAAGAAGGTTAATTAAATTAAAAAGGTGAAGTGAATTATTTGAAGAAACTCAATATCGGTTACTAAGTGTGTATATACAAGATTATCGGCATTATACCTAAATATAAGATTGTGGAATTCTTCCAAATGCACTGCCGTTATGGCTTTATGTCAACTTCAGTAAGATGAAGAAGGTAATTAACTTAAATATGTTAAAGTAATGATTTGAAGCAACTCAATATCGACTGCTAAATGCAAATATTCAAGAAAATTTACTTTATACCTGAATATAAGATTGTGGAATTCTTCCAAATGCACTGCCGTTATTGCTTTATGTCAACTTCAGTAAATTGAAGAGGGTTAGTTAACATAAATGTGTTAAATTAATGATTTGAAGCAACTCAATATCGATTGCTAAAATATATATATACAAGAAAATCTGCCTTAAGATTGTCGAATTCTTCCAAATGCACTGCCGTTATGGCTTTATGTCAACTTCAGTAAAATGAAGAAGGTTAATTAACTTAAATATGTTAAGGTAATGATTTAAAAAAACTCAATATCAACTGCTAAATGTGTATAAACAAGAAAATCGACTTTATACCAAAATATAAGATTATGGAATTCCTCCATATGCACCGCCGTTATAGCTTTATATCAACTTCAGTAAGATGAAGAAAGTAAACTAAACGAAATATGTGAAGTTAATGATGTGAACCAACTCAATATCGACTGCTAAATGTGTATACACAAGAAAATCGACTTTATTCCTAAATACAAATTGTGGAATTCTTCCAAATACACTGCCGGTTTAGCTTTATATAAACTTCAGCAAGATGAAGAAGGTTAATTAACTTAAATATGTTAAACTAATGATTTGAAGCAATTCAATATCGACTGCTTAATGTGCATATACAAGAAAATCGACTTTATACCTGAATATAAGATTGTCGAATTCTTCCAAATTCACTGCCGTTATGGCTTTATATCCACTTCAGTTAGATGAAGAAGGTTAATTAAATTAAATATTTGATGTTAATGATTTGAAGCAACTCAACACCGACTGCTAAATGCGTATATACAAGAAAATCGGTTTTATACCTAAATGTTAAATTATGGATTTATTTCCAAATTTACTGCCGTTATGGCTTTATGTCATCTTCAGTAAGATGAAGAAGGTTATTTAACTTAAATAAGTGAAGTAAATGATTTGAAGCAACTCAGTATCGATTGCTAAATATATATACACAAGAAAATCAACTTTATTCCTATATATAAAGTTCCGTAAGATGAAGAAGGTTAATTAACTAAAATTTTTCAAATTAATGATTTGAAGCTAAATGTGTATACCTAAGAAAATCAACTTTATTAATAAATACAAATTTGTCGAATTCTTCCAAATTCACGGTCGTTATGGTTTTATGTCAACTTCGGTAAGATGAAGAAGGCCATAATAAATTAATGATTTGAAGCAACTCAATAGCGATTGCTAAATGTATATATACAAGAAAATCGACTTTGTACCTAAATATAAGATTGTGGAATTCTTCCAAACGCACCGCCGTTATGGCTTTATATCCACTTCAGTAAGATGAAGAAGGTTAATTAAATTAAATAAGTGAAGGTAAATGATTTGAAGCAACTCAACATCGATTGCTAAATGTGTATATACAAGAAAATCGAATTTATACCTAAATATAAGATTATGGAATTTTTCCAAGTGCACCGCCGTTATGGCTTTATATCAACTTCAGTAAGATGAAGAAGGTTAATTAAACGAAACATGTGAAGTTAGTGATGTGAAGCAACTCAATATCGACTGCCAAATGTCAATTCACAAGAAAATCAACTTTATTCCTAAATATAAATTTGTAGAATTCTTCCAAATGCACTGTCGTTATGGCTTTATGTCAACTTCGGTTAGATGAAGAAGGGTAATCAACTTAAATATGTTAAATTAATGATTTCAAGCAACTCAATATCGATTGCTAAATGTTAATATGCAAGAAAATCTGGTTTATATCTTAATATAAGATTATGAAATTCACTGTGTCAAATTAGTGATTTGAAGTAACTCAATATCGATTGCTAAATGTGTATATACAAGAAAATCGGCTTTATACCTTAATATAAGATTGTGAAATTATTCCAAACTCACTGTCGTTATGGCTTTATGTCAACTTGTGGTGAGATGAAGAAGGCTACTTAAATTAAATATGTAAAGGTAATGATGTGAAGCAACTCAATATCGATTGCTAAATGTGTAAGAAAACTCGACTTTATACCTAAATATAAGATTGTGGAATTCTTCAAAGGTAAGAGAACTTAAGATGAAGAAAGTTAATCAACTTAAATGTATTAAATTAATGATTTGAAGCAACTCATTATCGATTGCTAAATGCGTATTTACAAGAAAATCGACTTTATAGCTAAATATAAGAATGTGGAATTCTTTCAAATGCACTGCCGTTATGGCTTTATGTCAACTTCAGTAAGATGAAGAAGGTTAATTAACTTAAAATAAATGATTTGCAACTCAATATCGAGCTAAAAATCAAGAAAATCGACTTTATGCCAATAAAGTTATGGAATTCTTCCAAATCACTGTTAATGGCTGTATGTCAACTTCAGTAAGATGAAGAAGGGTAATCAACTTAAATATATTAAATTAATTGAAGCAATTCAATATCGATTGCTAAATACGTATATACAAGAAAATCGACTTTATAGCTAAATATAAGATTGTGAAATTCTTCCAAATGCACTGTCGTTATGGCTTTATGTCAACTTGAGTAAGATGAAGAAGGGTAATCAACTTAAACATGATAAAGTAATGATTTGATGCAATATCGATTGCTAAATGTGTATATACAAGAAAATCGGCCTAAGATTGTGGAAATTTTCCAAATGCACTGCCGTTATGTCTTTATGTCAACTTCAGTAAGATGAAGAAGGTTAATTAAATTAAATATGTGAAACTAATGATGTGAAGCAACTCAATGTCGATTGCTAAATGCTTATATACGAAAATCGGCTTTATGCCTTAATATAAGGTTGTGAAATTATTCCAAATTCACTGTCGTTATGGCCTTAGGTCAACTTCGGTGAGATGAAGAAGGTTACTTAAAGTAAATATGCGAATTAAATGATTTGAATAATCTCAATATCGATTGCTAATTGTGCATAAACAAGAAAATCGACTTTACACCTAAATATAAGATTATGGAATTCCTACATATGCACTGCCGTTATAGCTTTATATCAACTTCAGTAAGATGACGAAGGTTAATTAAACGAAATATGTGAAGTTAGTGATGTGAAGCAACTCAATATCGACTGCCAAATGTGAATACACAAGAAAATCAAATTTATTCCTAAATATAAATTTGTGGAATTCTTCCAAATGCACAATCGTTATGGCTTTATATCAACTTCGGTTAGATGAAGAAGGGTAATCAACTTAAATATGTTAAATTAATGATTTCAAGCAACTCAATATCGATTGCTAAATGTTAATATGCTAGAAAATCGGCTTTATATCTTAATATAAGATTATGAAATTCACTGTGTCAAATTAATGATTTGAAGTAACACAATATCGAATGCTAAATGTGTATATACAAGAAAATCGGCTTTATACCTTAATATAAGATTGTGAAATTATTCCAAATTCACTGTAGTTATGGCTTTATGTCAACTTGTGGTGAGATGAAGAAGGTTACTTAAATTAAATCTGTAAAGGTAATGATGTGAAGCCACTCAATATTGATTGCTAAACGGGTATATACAAGAAAATCGACTTTATACCTAAATATAAGATTGTGGAATTCTTCTAAATGCACTGCCGTTATGGCTTTATGTCCACTTTCAGTAAGATGAAGGAGGTAAATTAACTTAAATATATTAAATTAATGATTTGAAGCAACTCAATATCGATTGCTAAATGCGTATATACAAGAAAATCGACTTTATAGCTGAATATAAGATGTGAAATTCTTCCAAATGCACTGCCGTTATGGCTTTATATCCGCTTCAGTAAGCTAAAGAAGGTTCATTAACTTAAATAAGTGAAGTAAATGATTTGAAGAAACTCAATATCGATTGCTAAATGTGCATATACAAGAAAATCGACTTTATATCCAAATATAAGATTATGGAATTCTTCCAAATGCACTGCCGTTATGGCTTTCTGTCCACTTCAGTAAGATGAAGAAGGTTAATTAACTTAAATAAGTTAAATTAATGATTTGAAGCAACTCAATATCGATTGCTAAATGTGTATATACAAGAAAATCGACTTTATACCTGTATATAAAATATAAGATTGTGGAATTTTCCAAATGCACTGCCCTTTAGCTTTATGCCAACTCCTGTAAGATGAAGAAGGGTAATTAACTTAAATAAGTGAAGTAAATGATTTAAAGAAACTCAATATCGATTGCTAAGTGTGTATATACAAGAATATCGACTTTATACCTAAATATAAGATTGTGGAATTTTATATCTTACTGCCGTTATAAGATTATGTCAATTCAGTAAGATGTCAAATTAATTAAATATGTTTTAATGATTTAACTCAATATCGATTGCTAAATGTGTATATACAAGAAAATCGACTTTATACCTAATATAAGATTGTGAAATTCTTCCAAATGCACTGTCGTTATGGTTTTATGTCAACTTCAGTAAGATTAAGAAAGTTAATTAACTTAAATATGTAAATTAATGATTTGAAGCAACTCAATATCGATTGTTAAATGGATATATACAAGAAAATCGACTTTATACCTAAATCTAAGATTGTGGAATTCTTCCAAATGCACTGCCGTTATAGCTTTATGTCAACTTCAGTAAGATGAAGAAGGGTAATTAACTTAAATATATTAAATTAATGATTCAAAGCAACTCAATATCGATTGCTAAATGCGTATATACAAGAAAATCGACTTAATAGCTAAATATAAGATTGTCGAATTCTTCCAAATGCACTGCCGTTATGGCTTTATGTCAACTTCAGTAAGATGAAGAAGGGTAATCAACTTAAATATGTAAAATTAATGATTTGAAGCAACTCAATATCGATTGCTAAATGTGTATATACAAAAAAATAGGTTTTATATCTTAATATACGATTGTAAAATTATTTCAAATTTACTGCCGTTATGGCTTTATGTCAACTTCCGTAAGATGAAGAAGGTTAATTAACTTAAATATGTCAAATTAGTGATTTGAAGCAACTCAACATCGATTCCTAAATGTGTATATACAAGAAATTTGATTTTACACCTAAATATAAGATTGTGGAATTCTTCCAAATTCACTACCGTTATGGCCTAATGTCATCTTCAGTAAGATGAAGAAGGTTACTTAAATTAAATATGTGAAGTATATGATGTGAATAATCTCAATATCGATTGCTAATTGTGCATAAACAAGTAAATCGACTTTATACCTAAATATAAGATTATGGAATTCTTCTAAATGCACTGCCGTTATAGCTTTATATCAACTTCAGTAAGATGAAGAAGGTTAATTAAACGAAATATGTGAAGTTAATGATGTGAAGAAACTCAATATCGACTGCCAAATGTGAATACACAAGAAAATCAACTTTATTCCTAAATATAAATTTGTGGAACTCTTCCAAATACATTGCCGGTTTAGCTTTATATGAACTTCAGTAAGATGAAGAAGGTTAATTAACTTAAATATGTTAAACTAATGATTTGAAGCAATTCAATATGGATTGTTTAATGTGTATGTACAAGAAAATCGATTTTATATCTTCATATAAGATTATGAAATTCTTCCACATTCACTGTCGTTATGGCTTTATGTAAACTTTAGGTTAATTAAATTAAATATGTGAAGTTAATGATGTGAAGCAATTCAATATCGATTGCTAAATGCGTATATACAAGAAACTCGGTTTTATACCTTGATATAAGGTTGTGAAATTATTCCAAATTCACTGTCGTTATGGCTTTAGGTCTACTTCGGTGAGATGAAAAAGGTTACTTAAATTTAATATGTGAAGGCTATGATGTGAAGCAACACAATTTCGATTGCTAAATGCGTATATACAAGAAAATCGAATTTATACCTAAATATAAGAAGGTGGAATTCTTCCAAATACACTGCCGTTATGGCTTTATGTATATACAAGAAAATCGACTTTATACCAAAATATAAGATTGTAGAATTCTTCCAATTGCACTGCCGTTATAGCTTTATGTCAACTTCAGTAAAATGAAGAAGGGTAATCAGCTTAAATATGTTAAATTAATGATTTGAAGCAACTCAATATCGATTGCTAAATGTGTATATACAAAAAAATAGGTTTTATATCTTAATATACGTTTGTGGAGTTCTTCTCTTTATGTCAATTTTGGTAAGATGAAGAAGGTTAATTAAATTAAATATGTGAAGTTAATGATGTGAAGCAACTCAATATCTATATACCTTGATATAATATTGTGAAAATATTCCAAATTCACCGTCGTTATGGCTATAGATCAACTTCAGTGAGATGAAGAAGGTTACTTAAATTCAATATGTGAAGTTTTAAAATTTTTTAAACTAAAT
>NW_026090335.1:0-17773 GCF_024586455.1 Bactrocera neohumeralis
AAAATTATAGATTCTTCGCTTCAAATTCTTGCGAAAACGGCTGAGAACACCAACCCATTACTAAATACAACTATCACGCATGCCACGAAAAAAAGAAAAATTCCAAGAATACAATCGGCTATTTCGAGATGCTTAAGTTTCGCTGCAGAAAATAATATTTTACGTAACGCAACACGCAAATTCACCACTCGACATCCTCCCTGTCTGATCAATGATAAAATACTACGGAATAAGCTTATGTTTTTGTCCAAGCAAAACACACCAAATGAAGTCTTTCAACAAACCTTTGCTGAACTGCAATCTAATTACACAAATAATGGCTGGAAGTTATTGCTTACGGATGGCTCCAAGTCCACCGATTCCACTTCGTTAGCAGTTGTCACTGCCACAGGAGAAATTATTTGCAATTGGCTTCTTCCCTCAACGAGCTCTGTATTTACCGCTGAAGGATCTGCTATCCTTCATGCAGTTAATTACGCAAAAAAGACTAAAGGAAAGTTCCTCATCTGTACAGACAGCAAATCGTGTATGTCTGCAATAACGTCTCCTTTCAATCGCAATCCCATAATAGAAGTTATCAGAGACGCGGTCATTAGTACCCCTCAGAAAATCCAAGTAATGTGGATCCCTGGCCATGCTGGTATTACAGGCAACCACTTAGCAGACCTCGCTGCGAAAAATGTAGCCAGGACTCCTGCCTTAACATACTGCGTCTCATCCAAGCAAGACATTCTTAACCTTATTAAGCACAAAAGGCATCAAAAAAACGCAAGCGAATGGAAAACATTTAAACATCACTACGCGGTCATAAACCCAGCCAGAAATCGTATAATCTACTCGTCAACAGTTCCAACTAGCGCAATGAAGACATATACTCGATTAAGGATTGGACACACTATCATAACACACGCCCACTTACTATCGGGTAAAAGCCCATCCATTTGCCCCCTTTGCGATGACACCGCTACTATCAAACACTTACTCACACTCTGTCCGATGCTTCACCCAACAGCCCACAACTCTGGCAACATTGATCTCATGAAACTACTAAGTGAACCTTCAGAAAAAAACGTGATGATTGTATATAGATTCTTAAAAACCAACGATTTGTTAAAATATATTTAAGCAACTTACATCTTTACTAACCCTTAGCAATTAGAATTTTTCACCTAGTTATAATTACAAGACGGCTGAAGGCCTCGTAGCCAGTGCTGCGTTTATGTATTTATATAATAAAACTATTTTTGTTATATGAATTATTATAAATAAATAAATAAATAAATATTTGACAGATGTAGTTTGCAGTCTGTCGTAGCCATTGTGTTTCCACTTTGAAGTGAGCGACAACAAGAAAGCCAAGCAGCTAAGGCTAAACAAGGGAGAGCAGCACCGGCAAAGCAGCACAGGCAAAGACGCACAGGCAAACAGCAAAAGCAAAGACGCACAGGCGAAGCAGCAAAGGGAGAGCAGCAAAGGCAAAGCAGCGTAGCAGCCATCCCAGAAGGACAGCAACAAACGAATAGTGTAGTGTTAAATTAAATAACCCAGTGAACAAAAGTGAAAGTGAAGTGCTTGTGAATTTGTATCTGTATTTGTATTTGGATTTTAATAAAGCAATTAAGCACAAAGCAATTTTGTTTGTGTACATACATATTCGAAGACTAGGCGTGCAAGTGCATTGGGCCAATTAACCAGCAATCTAAATTTTGGAAAAATACTTTGAGGAAATACTTCACTAAATTTGCAAGTGCAAGTACAGGTGCATTGGGCCGATTACCCAGCAAGCACATTCTAATGAAATTCGAAAAAAAATACTTTGAGAAAATAGTTTACTAAATTTATCCTTTTTTTGTGCCTTCGAAAATTCACGCTTCACTGAGAAACAACGCACTAATAATTTGTAGTTTGTCCGTGTTTGGTTCCATAACTTTTGAACTTTTGCAACATATTTGCAAACATTTTTTAAATTTTAATTTCAAAGCTTTAGATCCGATTTTGTGCAAAATTTGCAGTTCCTGTTCAATTACACAATGGAAGCCATCAGAGCATTTAACACAGCTGCAGACGCTCTACTGGAGTTTGAGGAGTCTTTTACTCCAACAGCAACCAACCAAAGTGCCTACTCTCTTGAAGTACAGCAAGCTGAACTGAAATCTCTGTGGGCAGAGGGAAAGTCAGAATACAAGTTGTGTTTGCCAAAGGTGGATCCTTCTGGCACAATCTCAATTGACGACATTAAGCTCAAATATTCAAGCTGTTACCACGCGAATGTGTGTTGCGCGGCCTTGATGGGCGAACACATGCATAACCTCACGGCTTTCAACCAAAGCCCTACTTCAAATTCTACGGTGATTCAACCTGAACGATTACAACAAACGGTAGAACCCGTGAGGTATACCATCAACTTACCGCCATGTGATACCGAAATATTTCATGGCGATGTTTTACAATGGCCCTGTTTTAGGGATTTATTTGCCGCCATTTATGGGAATAACGCAAGGCTATCTCCAGTAGAACAGTTATTCCATTTAAATCAAAAAACACGAGGTGAAGCAAAAGCTATTGTTTCGAAAGCGCCACTGACGAATGACGGATTCGCATTGGCTTGGAATAATTTGTTGTGTAGGTATGAAAACAAGCGAGTGCTTGTCAACACACAATTAAATTTATTATTCAAGCTTCCGCACATTTCTTCAGAATCTGAGACCGAACTCAGAAATTTACAGCGGGAGATTAATAGCTGCATTTCAGCTTTACAAATACATGGCATCAATGTAGATAGTTGGGATGCCATATTTACGTATTTGTGTTCTATCCGACTGCCGGACTATACACTGTCGCTTTGGGAACAATCTCTGGATTCGGATTCAGAGATGGGTTGACTAAGACAAATTTCTAACCAAACGGGTTAAAACGCTTGAAAGAGTATCAAACCTCAAAGCCGATTTGGGTACTCAACCCAAGATTAAGTCGGCTGATGGTGAAGGTCGGATACCAACCTTGCAGTCAACGATTGGACCCAATCCCATCAATTCCCATCACGCCAAGACAAATAATATCAAATGTAAACTGTGTTCATCTCAATCGCACATTTTGAAAACTTGTCAAAGATTCATTGAGATGCAGCCTAATGCACGATTAAATGCTGTCAGAAAACTTCACGTCTGCTTAAATTGTTTATCGGACTCATATGAAGTCAAAAATTGCAAAAGTATGTTTAATTGTAATAAATGTAAACAGAGACATCACTCCATTATTCACCGGGATCAGAGTGAGGAAATAGCTCAGATGTCCGACAGCACAAACCCTACTGAGATTTCTACTAAATCTCATGTGGCCTCTATTAAGGCCAATATTTCAAATGTGCCTACCAATCGAAGCATGCTCTTAGGTACAGCCACGGTGACCGTATGTCACAAAGAGAGCACCTTCACTGTCAGAGCCCTGATTGATTCAGGATCTGAAGCCACCTTCGTAAGCAATAGTCTGCAAAAACGCTTACATCTGGCAAGCAAAATGATCAGCGCGCGAGTTTCAGGATTGAATAATACCGTATCAGGACGAGTTCAATCGGTATGCTCGATCAGAATTGGCTCGCCTCGTAACAAAAGTTTAAGACTAGAAGCGGAGGCATTGGTACTGCCAAAATTGACTGGACTGCTTCCATCCAGATCAATAAACCCTTCAATTGTTAAAAGGTTACCCAATATCCCCTTAGCGGATAATAATTTCTATACGAGTCAAAAGGTTGACTTGTTGATCGGAGCAGATCTTTACCCCAAAATTATACTAAATGGGTTAAAATCGAAAATTTTCGGATCCATCGATGCACACCGTACGGTGTTCGGTTGGATTTTAACAGGTTCCGTTCCCTCCGAAGAAACGAAGATAAATGGTAAAGGCGACGGACAAAATTCAGCAATAACTCACCAACAATCACAAAACCATTTTTGTAGTAAAAATAATAATGTTTTATTTATACAACAGCAACAACATCAGCAGCATCAACACCAGCAGCATCAAGAACAGGATGGCAAAACAATTAATGTGCCCGGCTCATCGAATCACCCCATACACATGGTGGTGCATTTCGAGCACCCGGAGTTGGGATGCAATCGCACAACGGTGACCAGGTATCTGGCAGCAGTTCGTCACAAAAACACAATCCGATGCCACACCTGCAGGCATTCCTCGGCGGCCTGCATTCTCATCTGTTGTGCCGCCAACAACATGCAGCAGCCGCAATGCAACGAGAATCCGCAAAAGCAAAAAGACGGAACAATTGTGATCCAGATAAGCTCTTCTTGCTTTCACTCTACGAGGAGATGAAACGTGTGCCCGAAGAGATACGACTCGATGTCACACCAGTGAAACAGGAGAGAACCCAATCACAAGTCACAAGATACAATTGTCACAGCTTGCGCAAATAACGCACAGCATGTATCAGCTGCAAAGGAAATACGACGAATCGGCACGACGAATTCGGACCCCTCTCAACCATGTCAACCGACGTCATATGTCACGTAAAGCTCTGACCAACGATGCCTCTCCCGCATACCACATGCCCAAGATCGAGCCAGACTCGAGTCGTCTCGCCGACTTCGGCATGCTGGTAACTTCCTTTCGGATTGGCGGCAGGGCAACGATCGATTGAGACTCGATTCGTCTCAACGACATTGCCCGGACCGAGCGGAACGCCATTCTTTCCGCCGGCCACCCCATCCGAGGCGAAGGCGTGGACGAGACGCTCGATGTCAAGCAGATGCACGCCGTATCATCAAGGATAGGCAAGCAATTCTACCTTGGCAGCAAGGAAGTGCGCTGTCACCAACCGCCTTAATAAGAGTGCGAACTGCTACAAGGTTAATAATAGTGCGTTCTATGATTAGCCCGAGATCTACAAGTCAGCGCCAGTCGCGGTAATTTTTGGAACGGACGCTTACTCCCGGCTCATGTTGCCAGGGTTACAACCAGCGGCAGTGGGTCAAATCATCGCCCAAAATACGACGCTGGACTATACAATATCTAACGTCGTATAACATCGGCACAATAAAGCGCACTGGCTGCCAACGCCTCTCACATTTACCACCTACCCAGGATCGAGTTAGACTCGAGTCGTCTCGCCGACCTCGGAAGGTGGTGACTTCTATGCAAATTGGCGGCACGCCAATGACCGACTGAGACTCGATTCATCTCAGCGGCATTTCCCGGACCGAACCAGACTCGATTCGTTTCGTCGGCCACCCCATTTGCAAAGGAGACGTGGAAGAGGAAGTGCAGGAGCCAGTTAGTTAAGTTAGTTTTAAGTAATTTATTATAAACTGCATTTGCAGTAATACTGCAAGGCGGGGAGAATGTTAACGCCGCCCCGCCCAATTTCTTTTGCCACGTCTGTATCAACAGAGTAATCTTTTCTTTTCTTCCTTTTCGAAGTTTTTTCGAAGCCATAATTAGCGCGCAACTAAACACTAACTAAAAAAGTTGCGCGCGCTCTCTCCTTTTGCGACAACCTAGCGATACAGACGTGGTAAGTGTGTTGTCCAATTATATTATATTTAAATACATATATTACATATATGAAACTTTTTGGGTTTTATTTAACTTTTGTGGAATAAATTTGCGCCGACCGTTTCCCCACGGCCAACCACATCAACGGAACGAGCGAGCACCGTGCTCCACCACCCGAATTATCATTGCTTGCCTTTATTGCTATTCGAGCAAGCTCCGTCTGGAGCGTCATATATATATATATATATATGCAAGAAAATCGGTTTTATACCTAAATGTAAAATTGTGGACTTTTTCCAAATGCACTGTCGCTATGGCTTTATGCCTGCTTGAGTAAGATGATGAGGGTTAATTAACTTTTAGGTATATAACCAATTTGTCTTTATGCCAACTTCAGTAAGATGAAGAAGGTTAAATAACTTTAATATGTGAATTTAATAATTTGAAGCAACTTGATATGGATTTCTGAAAGTGTACATGCAAGAAAATCGGTTTTATACCTAAATGTAAAATTGTGGGATTTTTCCAAATGCGCTACCGTTTTGGCTTTATGCCAACCTCTGTAAAATGACGAAGGTTAATTGAATTGAATATGTGACGTTAATGATTTGAATTAACTCGATATGGATTGCTAAATGCGTATATGCAAGGAAATCGGTTTTATACTTAAATGTAAAATTCAGTAATTTTTCCCAATGCACCGTCGTTTTGGCTTTATGCCAACTTCTGTAAGAGGATGAGAGTAAATTAACTTTAATATGTACATTTAATGATTTGAAGCAACTTGATATGGATTTCTAAATGTGTACGTGCATGAAAATCGGTTTTATACCTAAATGTAAAATTGTGGATTGTTCATGCCAAATGAACACATCCCTGCATTGTTCTCCTAACTCGTCTAAATTAAAATGAGTTAGAGGACAATGCATAAAACACCTAACAGCGCCAACATAACAACGAACTACCCAACAAACAGAAACACACAATAAAACGAATCACCATAGCGGACGGACACAGGCGCCAAAAGCAGCAGTAGCAGTATCAGCAGCAGCAATATTAGCAGCGACAACAACAACAGCAGCAGAATCTTTGAAGATCAACGCAGGAATGAGTAACCACATCAGGTTTTATTTACAATTTATATTATACTTATAAAAACCCTTTATGTTATATAATAATTGTATTTATATCCTAAATAACCCAAATTATAAGTATATACCCACACAATTGTATATACTAACATACACATATGTACATACATATATTACTTACCCTCAAATATATACATCTGAATTGTTATCCAAATCCTAATAATTTTTTATTTTATTGGCACACCGGCAAACACACATCGATGACCCCGACATTTTGGTTGTTCGAGCCGGATCGCCTGCCTATTAAAATAAACCCACCCAATTAACCATCGTTTGGATCATCAGGATTCACCAACCCAACAACCACCTTTCGGATCTTCAGGATATTATATTATTTTCAATCACCCTTCGGTTCCTCAGGATTACGATATTCATCCACACAACTAACCCGACCCAACATTGGATTTACGTGTGAGTACATAAGGACAAATTTATTTAAAAAATAAATATACATATATATATTTAAATAAAAGATGTAGGAAAAATTTCAAAAGACCCATTAGGGGCGCGCCAGTCGTTTCTTCTTTTCGCTACGTGGCGCCAATTGGATATTCCAAGCGAAGTCAGGTCCTTCTCCACTTGGTCCTTCCAACGGAGCGGAGGTCTTCCTCTTCCTCTGCTTTTCCCGGCGGGTACTGTGCTTCCTTGTCCAGCCTGTTGAAAGCAGAACTAACGGCGCGGGTGTTGAGGCCGATGATATCGATATCATTGGCATACGCCAGCAGCTGTCCACTCTTATAGAAGATGGCACCTTCTCTTTTAGTTCTGCAGCTCGAACTATTTTCTCCAGAAGCAGGTTGAAGAAGTCGCACGATAGGGAGTCGCCTTGTCTGAAACCTCGTTTGGTATCGAACGGCTCGGAGAGGTCCTTCCCGATCTTGACGGAGCTTTCGGTGTTACTCAACGTCAGTTTACACAGCCGTATTAGTTTTGCGGGGATACCAAATTCAGACCTTGCTGCATAAAGGCAGCTCCTTTTCGTGCTGTCGAAAGCAGCTTTGAAATCGACGAAGAGGTGGTGTGTGTCGATTCTTCTTTCACGGGTCTTTTCCAAGATTTGGCGCATGGTGAATATCTGGTCGGTTGTCGATTTTCCAGCTCTGAAGCCACACTGATAAGGTCCAATCAGTTTGTTGACGGTGGGCTTTAATATTTCACACAATACGCTCGATAGAACCTTATATGCGATCTTGAGGAGGCTAATCCCACGGTAGTTGGGGCAGATTGTGGGGTCTCCTTTTTATGGATTGGGCAAAGCACACTTAAATTCCAATCGTCGGGCATGCTTTCGTCCGACCATATTTTAGAAAGAAGCTGATGCATGCTCCTTATCAGTTCTTCGCCGCCGTGTTTGAATAGCTCGGCCGGCAATCCGTCGGCCGCTGCCGCTTTGTTGTTCGGGCAATGGAACGCCTGCTCCATCGTCAACGATTGGGGAATCGGTTTCGCCTTCTTCTGGCGTTGTGCATTCACTGTCATTCAGCAGGCTGGAGAAGTGTTCCCTTTAATTTTAGTATGCTCTGGGCATCAGTGACTAGATCACCTTTGGGGGTTCTACAAGAGTATGCTCCGGTCTTGAAACCTTCTGTAAGCTGCCGCGTTTTTTCGTAGAATTTTCGAGCATTACCCCTGTCGGCCAGCTTATCAAGCTCTTCGTACTCACGCATTTCAGCCTCTTTCTTCTTCTGTCTACAAATGCGACTCTCGGTATCTATCCCATCCCGCACGTGTAGTGGTCGATCGTAACATTGCGAGGTAAGCAGTCTGTTTTCTCTCCGTTGCGACACGGCACTCCTCGTCGTACCAGCTGTTCTTTTGCACTTTCCGAAAACCAATGGCTTCGGTTGCAGCTGTACGTAAGGAGTTTGAAATGCCGTCCCACAGTTCCCTTATACGAGTTGTTGACGAGTGCTCTCAGAGAGCAGGAGTGCAAGCCGAGTAGAAAATCGTTCGGCTGTCTGATTTGATTGCAGCTTCTCGACGTCGAACCTTCCTTGTGTTTGGTGGCGTGCGTTTTTTGCTGCACAGAGGCGGGAGCGAATTTTAGCTGCAACAAGATAGTGGTCCGAGTCGATGTTAGGACCTCGGAGCGCACGCACATCTAAAACACTGGAGACGTGTCTTCCGTCTATCACAACATGATCGATCTGGTTGGTAATTTTTCGATCCGGAGACAGCCAGGTAGCTTGATGAATCTTCTTATGCTGGAATCTAGTACTACAGATAACCATATTTCGGGCCCCGGCGAAGTGAATAAGCCTCAACCCATTTGGGGATGTTTCGTCGTGGAAGCTGAATTTACCGACCGTAGTGCCAAAGATACCTTCTTTGCCCACCCTGGCGTTAAAGTCGCCAAGCACGATTTTGACATCGTGGCGGGGGCAGCCTTCATAAGTGCGCTCCAAGCACTCATAAAAGGCATCTTTGGTCACATCATCCTTCTTTTCCGTCGGGGCGGGGCGCAAATCAGCGATATGTTGAAGAACCTCGCTTTGATGCGGATTGTGGCTAGACGTTTATTCACCGGAGTGAATGATAGTACTCGGCGACGGAGTCTCTCTCCCACCACGAATCTCACACCAAACTTGCGCTCCTTTATATGGCCACTGTAGTAAATATCAAAAGGATCTACTCGTCTCTGTCCTTGTCCCGTCCATCGCATCTCTTGGACGGCGGTGATGTCAGCCTTTGTTTTTACGAGGACATCAACCAGCTGGGCACCGGCACCTTCCCAATTAAGGGACCGGACATTCCAGGTGCATGCCCTCAATTCGTAGTCCTTATTTTGTTTGCCATGGTCGTCATCAAAAAGGGGGTCTCTCATCCGAGGCTGGTTATACCTTTTCACTGGGGGTGTTTTTTTACGTGGCGGGTCCCAAATCCAGCGCACAACCCTATGCAGGGGATGTTTCGCCTTCTCACTTTAGCTCGATTTCAAACGGATGTTCTTAGGCTACCCAGAGGATACATGGTCAAAGACCGGAAGTAGTGAGCTGCTTGAGCCATGTGTAAAAGAATCGTTTCTGGCCACTCCCAAGTGAATGGCGATCAGAGAACTTTCCTCACTTGCGTGAACTTCTACATTCTACACATGACTCCAACATTTAAAATGTTTAGGATCCATTAATCAAGCTATTGACGATCTCAAGACCCCAACCCCAATAATAAAGGAACGAGTTTCAGAGAAATATACATCGCGGGACATAGGACGCTCAATTCATCTACCCCCTTGTGGTACGGACATATTTTATGGAGATTTCGCAACCTGGCCTTCATTCCGAGACATATTTACGGATATATATGTAAACAGTCACAAAATCCACAACGTGAAAAGACTGTTCCACTTGATTAAAAAAACCCGAGGAGAAGCAAGATCATTTGTTAAAAACGCACCCTTAACGAATGATGGTTTCCTGATGGCATGGAGGGACCTGGTATCCCAATAGGAGAACAAACGACTTCAGGTCAACGCGCAATTGAAAATTTTATTTCCTAGTAGCTGGGACCCCATCTTAATCTTCTTATGCGGATTGAAACTACCCAAAACCCTACTTCATCAATTCGAGGACACCCTAGAAGATAACTCGGAAATACCATCCTGGAAAACTTTCGACGCGTTTCTCACTCATTGATATAAATCTTTGGAAGCAGTAGGAAATGTAACTGACCCCGTTCCAGTGACCCAATCCGACAGTGGATCCTATAGAAAAGGAAAAGACAGGAAATTCAGCACATTTCACTCTAATGTTTCCGGAACATCGACCCAGAACTTTTCACATGCTAGTGCACACCTAGTTAGAGGCAACAACTTCTCAAAAAACCTCAAGACATTGAAAGTTGTAAGCTTTGTAGAACACAACATTCAATTCGAGAATGCCCAAAGTTCTTACAAATGAACGTTGAGACCCGAATAACCACAAAAAAAATAATGGTTATTGCTTCAATTGCCTTGCATTATCTCACAATTTTAAAGATTGCAAGAGCAAATATTCTTGTAGAATATGCAGAAAGAAACAGAACACACTTCTGCATAAGGATACCTCACCCCGTTCCCAATCCTCCCCGCAAGGATCGACCCGCCTCTTGACCCAAACACCAGTAGTACCTCCCAAACCTTTAATACCAATATTAATCCGCAAGCCTACACAACTCTCTTACAGTCCACTAAAAATAAAACTCAAGACCCACAAAACTTCAGTGGGAAGCAGATTTTGTTAGGTACTACTGTAGTCCAAGTTTTATACAAAGGGCAAATATTCACAGCTCGCGCACTAGTCGACTCCGGGTCAGAAGCCACCTTTATTTCAGAGAAATTCCTGAGAAAATTGAACATACCCACGTTCAGGAAAAATGCACAAGTGACTGGATTGAACAACACCGTTTCGGCAACACCCTCCAAAATTTGTGAACTCACCTACCGTTCCCCAACAAGAAAGGAGTTTAAGATAACAACACACGCGTTTATCTTAAAAACTTTAACCGATAATTTACCCACTCACTCACTTAATATGATCATTACTAATACAGATTTCGGTTTTAGTTTAGCTGACCCTCACTTTTTTAAACCCAGTCCAGTCGACATATTGATCGGATGTGACCTGTACCCAAAAATAATTCTCAGTGGTGTACGGAGAAATGTACTCGGGACCCTTCTAGCCCAAGAAACGGAATTCGGTTGGATTCTATCCGGACCCACAATTGGGCAACTCAAGACACATAGCTATGGCCCAATTTCTTCAAAATGAAAAATCATTGTCGAGAAAGCCTGAAATAAAAGCGGAATACGACAAGGCCATCAACGAGTATTTGGAACTCGGTCATATGACCAAAGTAGAATACGACCCTGCAGATAATACGAAAACGTATTATCTGCCACATCACGCAGTCATGAAACCGGATCGCATAACGACTCACCTCCGAGCAGTATTCAATGCAGTATTCGTGCCCCACCTCGAACAGGAACAGCCACAATGATGTACTACATACTGGACCCATTCTGCAAGCAGACCTCGTAATCCTAGCAATAAAATGGCGAATGTTTCAAATCGTATTCAACGCAGATATTCAAAAAATATATCGCCAAATACTCGTTGAAAGCAGACACACTCCGTTTCAAAGATCTTATTTAGGAAATTCCCTGAATTACAAACTGTTATGTTTGGTATTAACTGTGCTCCATTTTTAGCTATCCGTACCCTCCTCAAAATAGCGGATGATGTAAAAGGAACCCACCCACTGGCAGCAGAGATACTTCGAAACGGAATGTATGTTGATGATGTACTTGCAGGAGCACATGACGTACCAAAAGCGATAATGGCATGAGATGAACTTACTTCATCTTTGAAGTCCGTAGAATTCGCTCTACGCAAATGGACCTCAAAAGACCCAAAAGTTTTATCTGGAATAGCACAAGAACATCTATTGGATACCAACTCACTCAGTTTACCAGAATCCAATAACACAAAAACACTAGGAATCAGATGGAATGCAAAAAAGATGCGTTCTTTTTTCTCATCAACCCTATTCAGGATAAAACGTCGTATACTAAAAGAGAAGTACTATCAATTATAGCAAAATTGTTCGACCCAGCTGGTTGGCTCAGCCCTGTTGTAGTCACAGCAAAATTAATAATGCAACAGATATGGCTGGATAAATCCGATTGGGATGAATGTCTGAAACCCTTAACCCTCCATCGATAGAAAATATTTATAAAGGACTACGATTCCTTAAATCTCATTGAAATTCCTCGATGGACCCACTTTTCGACATCAGCGATCATCAATTTTCATGGATTCTCTGCCGCATCTGAAAAAGCTTACGCAGCAGCCCTATATATCAGTGCTTCTACAAACACAAATACCTGGACAACCCTTTTGGTATCCAAGACTATTGTAGCCCCAATAAAAACTATATCGTTACCAAGACTAGAACTTTGCGGAGCTGTTCTTCTGGTGAATCTAGTGGATGCGACCCTACCCCAACTAAGTATAACTCAATACCGTACTCACCTTTGGACGGATTCCACAATTGTTCTTTCATGGCTTAGCAAACCTCCATGCACATGGACAACCTTTGTATCCCACCGAATTGCCACAATCGCAGAAAAGGTTGGAACCGAAAATTGGACTCATGTCGAAAGTCAAGACAATCCGGCAGATCTAGCTACTCGCGGAAGCATACCTCTGGGAATGGTTAACAATGACCTCTGGTGGCACGGAACCCAATGAACAAACGATCGCCGATTGTCACCACTTCGCTTGCTGCTCGAACATCTTCGCAGACAAGGTTGCGTAGATTCATATTGAGCAAGGTTGCGCAACCTGAATCTATCGCAACCTTTTCCGAACTCGTATAAGAAGTGTAACTTCAAAAAGGTACTACTCGATCAAGTTGATAATGCAGAATGCTCCTCTGAAACTACGACGCACTCGGAACCAAAACAGCGAAAAATGTCTGAAATAATTAACTTATCACCAACCGCTGGGACTACAGCGTCAAGTGAGTTATCCGAAAATAGTAATAAGAAGACTGCATGTATTGAATCGCCTCCTAGTACATGTACTCCGTCAGTACTGCAAAATAAATCGGATCAGTTGCCAGCGCTGAACCAACCTAATGTGAAAGACTTTTTTGAGCAGGTCAAAAGTATTTCTTACCAAGATGGCCCTAAATCAAGTAAAATTACTGAAACAATTGTGAAATATATTATAATGGACAACAAGCCATTTTCCACCGTAGAAGGAAAATGTTTTCTGCAAAAGATGAAAGAACTGGTTCCGCTTTTTAAAGTTCCAAGTAGAGAAATAATAAAATTACGAGTGGATGAAAAATATGAAGCGCTGTCTTCAATTTTCAAAGAGTATATTCGTAAATGCGACAGTTATTGCCTAACGTATGACATATGGACGGAGACAATGAAAAATCAGTCGTTCCTTGGGGTAACAATTCATTTTTTGGACAATTTACTTTTGTTGAGTGGGACGTTGGGAGTAATCGAACTACACGAAAGTCATACAGCTGCTTATTTAGAAGAAACTATGTTTAAACTTTTCAACGAGTGGAACGCTTCCATAAATAAAGTTTCTGCTTGTGTAACTGGTAATGATACAACCATGATGAAATTAAATAGAAGCTTGTTTGGTGAAAAAAATAATACCCTGCTTCGCACACACGCTTAATTTGGTTGTAACACAATCAATAGATAAGTCCACGGAAGTATCAGCTTTGATAACTAAGGTGCGCGACATTGTTAAGTTTATTAAAAGAAGTGTTAATGCCAGTGATAAATTGCGGAAGAAACAAATTGGCAGTGGGGCTTCTACAAGTAATACCAAGAAAATGATTCTTGACGTAAGAACGCGATGGAGTTCATGTTTTTATATGTTGAAGAGATTTGTCCAGTTAGCCCCTATTTTAAGTGAAGTACTGCTCGCTCGCCCAGAAGCACCCTCTATGGTTAATGCCTCCGAGCTGAACAAAATTAAGGAGGTGATTGAATTATCAAAGTGTTTTGAAATTGTGACCAGGGAGATTTCGGCTGATACCTACGTTAGCATTAGCAAGGTTATACCTTTATTAAGCTGTTTAACTGTAGCTCTGACGAAAATGTCAGCTCAAGACGCTATTGTAGGGGCTTTTTAGCTCCCCTACAAACTGCAAAAGAACATGAATAAGAGATTTGACAAACTTGAATTTAATTCAGTTCTGGCGTTGGCTACTGTATTGGATCCGAGATTCAAATTTCTGCATTTTAAAGATGAACTGGCTCAAAACAAAACAGTTTTGTATTTTAAAAATTTCATAAAGGATGCAAATAATGGCGTTAGTACGTCGGAATCTTCGGATGAGTGTGCAACAGAAAACCCGTTTGATATTTAGAGCCATCATAAACAGTTGGCCCACCAAAATATGAAATGTAAGTTTTCCAATTTATCTGCTATTACAACAGCGGAAGTCGCAGTGCAAATGTATTTTGGATCAGCTGTTGCTTTTATCAATCAGAATCCAACAGAAATGTGCGATGATATGAAAAATGTATTTCCTGAATTGTATAAACAAGCTTCCAAATATTTATCCATTGTGGCCACTTCAGTCCCTAGTGAACGACTGTTTTCTAAAGCTGCAGCAACGATCACACAGCAAAGAAATCGCTTGACAGGGAAAAGACTTTAAAAATCGTTATTTTTAAATTCTGTTTTAAATAAATTATTTGTTGTTTGTTCAAAAACTATTTATGTCTTTTATTTATTGAGAAAAGGTTTTAATGGGTAGCTAAAATATATATCAATTAAAAGCGAACTACTGTATTTCACTTATTTATGGTTCTGAAATAAGCTTTTTATGCTCACTAATAAAATACGTTAATAAAGTTCAAAAGTCCATCGATGTTTCGATACATCGATGTTTCATTGGCCGATGTTTTTGATTTCGATAATGTTTGAAGAAACATCGATACATCGAACCATCGATGTTTTATTTCACCATGTTTGCATCCCTAGGCGCGGATGTCCAGCGATCTCTATTCGGACAATGGTACTAATTTCGTTGGAGCGTCTAAACTTTTAATTAAAGATCGGCGAGAATTCATGAAGTCATTGAAAACTCAATTAACAACTAGTGAAGCACACAAAAACATCAACGGGCACTTTAATCGTCCAGGAGCTCCACACATGGGTGGACTCTGGGAAGCAGGAGTGAAAAGTTTAAAGAGCCACTTGAAAAAGGTGTCTCAGAACCAGAAATTCGCTTTCGAAGAACTAGCTACCCTTTTAACCCGAATTGGAATTTGCTTGAATTCTCGCCCTTTAAGCCCATTAAATGAGAACCCAACAAATTTAGAACCTTTAACCCCAGGCCATTTCTTAATAGGTACCCCTTTATCAATCCCAGCAGAACCCAACTTAGAAGATGCATATCTAAGCATCGCACAAAGATGGCAGAAAGTGAAGATACTCCTTCAACACTTCTGCAAACGATGGAAAGAAGAATATCTGAAAGAATTCCACAAACGATACAAGTGGAAATACCCTCAGCGCAATATAGACGTCAACGTTAAGGTAGTTATACGTCAAGAAACTCTACCCCCAAATGAGTGGAGACTTGGTCGCATCGAAAAAACGTATCTCGGTGCAGACAATAAAGCAAGAGTAGTTGACATACCTATCTCTCAGCGAACAATTACTCGCCCAATAACCAAAATAGTGACTTTACCAAATAATTAATCTTATTTCCTTATAGTGGCATGGCCCCTCAAAGCAGGACGAAGCCAATTTCCAGCCGCCAAAGCAGCCCCACATTCACTGTGCGATCACTCAGCGTGACCCGTAGCATCAGCCCACTCTCCGACGAAGGAACCCTGGCAAGACGCCTTCATCGCTTTAAAGCGACCCTTTCCCCAATTCGAGAAGAGCGAGGAAGTACCCATCGCACGGCCCGGCGTACTATCAGCCGTTCATCAAAACGAACACACAAACACGTCGCATGTGGATTGTGTAGAAAAGATCACAGACTGGTAACATGTTCAAAATTCACTCAAATGAACATTAACGAAAAGTTTGACGCAGTCATTAAATATAAGTACTGCGTCAATTGCTTGGCCAGATCCCATTCCACCCAAAAGTGCACAAGTAAAAAACGATGTGCCACTTGTAACGGGGAACACCATTCAACCCTACATGGGCACCCCAGGCACCCCTGCAAAGAGCATACGAAAACATCAAAAAGCGAAGAAAGATCATATAGACAAAAAGATCTACCCACGTTACTGGCCAAGCCGACCCTCATACCAACTGTCATGATCAAAGTCAAACACGATGGCAAATGGAACAAAATACGAGCCATAATCAACCCGACCCGAAAGGTAACTATTATTGCGTCAGAACTGGTTCAGAGACTGAGGTTACCGAAAACGTACCCCGACTCGCATCGCATATGCAAAGTCGTAATCGGATCATTAACTGATTCCGACTGGCGTGTCGAAGTTAACTGCCTTTTGACGCATGAATTACCGACCCGACCCTATAATCCTGACTTAAGTGGCGAAATCATTAAGAAGTTCGCCCACTTAGTCCTAGCCGACCCTACATTTTGGAAGAATGACATAATCATGTTGGAACTGGGAGCCGCCATCTACCCAAAATTAATGAAACCCGGATTATTCAACCCCCATAATAGCACCGTGACCGCACAAAACACCGCACTCGGTTGGTCTTTAACCGGTGCTTGTGCGATTTAATCCCAAGTATACCTCCAACCCGTTCATAACAATACTCATTTACCCAAATCAAAATAGATCTAAAAATCTTTATATTCACAGACACTGCAAGGCGAACGGGATGTTAATACCAAATGAACACATCCCTGCATTGTCCTCCTAACTCGTCTGAATTAAAATGAATTAGAGGACAATGCATAAAACACCCAACAGCGCCAACATAACAACGAACTGCCCAACAAACAGAAACACACAATAAAACGAATCACCATAGCGGACGGACACAGGCGCCAAAAGCAGCAGTAGCAATATCAGCAGCAGCAACAACAAAACCAGCAGCAGATATATTAGCAGCGACAACAACAACAGCAGCAGAACCTTTGAAGATCAACGCAGGAATAAGTAACCACATCAGGTTTTATTTACAATTTATATTATACTTTTAAAAAATCCTTAAGTTATATAATAATTGTATTTATATCCTAAAGAAACCAAATTATAAGTATATACCCACACAATTGCATATATTAACATACACATATGTACATATGTATATTACACACTCTCAAATATATACATCTGAATTGTTATCCAAATCCTAATATTTTTTTTATTTTATTGGCACCCCGCAAACACACGTCGATCACCCCGACAAATGCACTGCCGTTATGGTCTTATGTCAACTTGAGTAAGATGATGAGGGTTAATTAACTTTAGTATGTGAAGCTAATGATTTAAAGCAATTCGGTGTGGATTTCTCAATATGCATTTGCAAGAAAATCTATTTTATACCTAAATGTAAAATTCTGGAATTTTTCCAAACGCACTGCCGTTTTGGCCTTATGCCAACTTCTGTAGTATGACGAAGGTTAATTAACTTGAATATGAGACGTTAATGATT